>NW_010103612.1:0-413 GCF_000699245.1 Pterocles gutturalis | reverse complement strand
TTTTTAAAATCTAAAATAAAAAACCCCCGCGGAGCCACTGACACAGACAGTGGATCTCAGTGTGCACTGCAGGCCCAGCAAAGAAATAACAAGCAGGGGCACGGTCCTTCTCTGGGTAAACTAGAGCAAATGAAGGTAAAGCAGCCAAAACCCCACTGACAACAGGGACCTATGTGGATTTAAATCCATGAGAGCAGCTGCAGAAGAACAGAGGAGGATTACACCCAAGAGTTTAGCAATTAATAAATATCCCCTGTACCAACACAGAACAATAAATGCTGTTTCCTTTTATGTTAAAGAAAAATACCTTTATAATTCAGACCATGAAGCCTGTACACTCGCCTAGTCATTTTCTCTATATATGCATATACATGGGGGGCATATAGATGTTTTATATATATATACATACATAT
>NW_010103611.1:44670-65039 GCF_000699245.1 Pterocles gutturalis | reverse complement strand
TCTCAGTTGAAGGAGGAGGGATTTTACAACAAGGACAACTCCAATGTCTACGATTTAGCTTTGTCTTTGTGTGGGTACAACACAGCAGAGGTGCACAGAAATGGTCAGGACACCAAAATCTTATTGACCATTCCCTTGGAGTCTGTGAAGGTGCACTCTGCTGGGAAAGGGCTGTGGGTGTATGTGAGATGGCAGTTACGATGAGGAATGGACAATAACTTCTTCCAGTAGCATCGTCTGCTGTCCTTACTTTTTTCCTGGTAGCAGTGGCAGCCAGCTCAGATTTTCAGGGATCTCCTGGGCTCTCTGTTCCAACCATGAACTGTCAAACCTTGGTCAAACAATGACTCTCCCTTTCAGGTGAAGAAGCAGCCATACCTGATGCCGTGCTCAAGAAGATCCCAACAAAGCAGGAGAGAGGTGACAAGGAGTGTTGCAAAAAGACCATGTAGACTTACTCCATCCCTAGGTACCATGTGCATCAGCAGGTCCATGCAGGCTCTGCATCTTTTCTGATGCCGTGGGTATCATGAGGATCTTCATGAGTGATGTCTTCCCAACAGGAGCACTGTAACCAGCTCTGGGCCAGCATTGCCGAGGGATGCACAATGTGTTGACCCTGCTACTGATCAAGCATACCAAGGGCATGAAACCATTGTCCTTATGCAACACCACTGGAATATTGCTCTCTGCAATGCTATGGGAAGTATCTAGAATGGTAAATTTGGTTGTCAGGGTGTCAAAAGCCAAGAATGATGAGAAGTTTCTGGCTTTATAAGCGCAGGTTGTTTCACAGCTCTGTGCAGGTTGGGAGTGGGTGATGACCTTCATGTTATGGACAAGACAACATTCCCAAAGGTCAGCCAGCTGGGCTGCCCATTTAAACCAAGGAGACTGATGGCTTGGACCTCAACCCAGAGCTGACTCTTCCAGAATTGTCCAGCTGAGACTGAGAGGCAGGCTCCAGCAAGGAAGTTTCCAATCCAGTGTCTATGATTAGGGAAAGTCCTCCAGAGCACAGGGAAAAGTGAATCGATGGGACATTAAAATCAGTGTCTGTGGCCTTCCGTTAACCCTTTCCTTAGAACAGTGCCTGTTAGTGGTGACTTACAAACCTCCTTAAATTCTCTAGAACTTTACAGCACACTTCTGACAGCTGTCTGAGCTTAACTGTCTCCTTTTGCTCCTAATTGCAGTTATTAACTTTTGGAGGGAGGAAGATGCAGAGACATTATGAAATGGCCTAAATATGATTCTTTTCCTTCCAGTGTCATATTGTCCTCACTTATTTGGAAATCTTGACAAAAAGCAAACAGTTGGTGCTCATTAAAATGCCATCATGCATGAATGCAGTGACATTTAGTGGAGTATGTTTTGGAGTTGTCTTTGACCTTTGCTTGGTGACTTCTCTGCAGAGTTCAGGAGGTGCCTTCATGCCACAGCAACACTTCAGTGAGCTAAGGAGCTTCCAACATCCTAGGGATTGCCACTGGATAGCAGAAAAGTTTGATTTTGGTGTCTACCATCTGAGCCTTGTTCATCAAGTTGAGTTGCTTTTTTCCTCCTGACTTTTGTTCCACAAGACACTCACAAACAAATATTACAAAGAAAAACATGCAAAATTATTTGCATTTTCAATAAAAAAAAATTGAATTTGTTCTTGGATGTGATAAAGAAAGTCAGACTACAAGGAGGGGGTAATGAAATCCCTGAGGAAGGTCTACTCCCTCTCACCTTCTTTAAGGACCATTCTGGTACCAGATCATATCACAACCTGAGAAGTCAATTTAACAACTCAGTAGCCGTCCTCTCCTCTGTGATGACCATCACCAGTGAGGTAGCATTTGACATATGTTATGGTGGTTGTTGCCGTGGGCCTGAGCCCTTGAAGCTCTGAAACACACCAAACCATTCATGGTGTATTTGAGATTGAAGGATCTCAAAACTGACTCATAACACAGTGTGGGTGCCCCCCTCCTGACCCTCCTTAAAGCCCACCTCTACAGAGTCGTGAAAAAAGAGTTAATTTCTCAAAGAACAACATGTTGCTGCAAGAGATGAGCCAGAACTTTCTGGGACCAGCCGTGAGTAAGTTCTTGGTAATGTTGTTTTAGTCTTTTGTAGGATATAGAATGTAGTCTTTGATATACACGCTGGTTGCTATGGCTTCGCAGAATCGCAGAATGGCTGAGGTTGGAAGGGACCTCAGGAGGTCATCTGGTCCAACCTTCTGCTCAAGCACGGCCACCTACAGCTGGTTACCCAACACCACGTCTAGGTGGCTTTTGAAGATCTACAAAGACTGAGAGTCCACAACCTGCCTGGGCAATCTATACCAGTGCTCAGTCACCCTCACAGTCAGAGAGTGTTTCCTGATGGTCAGAGAGACCCTCCTGTGTCTCCATTTGTGCCCATGGCCTCTGCTCCTGTCACTGGGCACCACTGGAAAGAGCCTGGCTCTGTCCCCTTTGCACCCTCCCTCCAGGTATTTATAGACATTGATGAGACCCCCCTCAGGCTTCTCTTCTCCAGGATGAACAGTCCCAGCTCTCTCAGCCTTTCCTCCCAGCAGAGATGCTCCAGTCCCTTCACTGGACTCTCTCCAGTCTGTCCATGTCTCTCTTGTACCGGGGAGCCCAGAACTGGACACAGCACCCCAGGACTGGCCTCACCAGTGCTGAGCAGAGGGGAAGGATCACCTCTCTCAACCTGCTGGCAATGCAACCTGGGATACCATTTGCTTTCTTTACAGCAGAGGCACATTGCTGGTCAACTTGGTGTCCACCATGACCTCCAGGTCCTTTCCTGCCAAGCTGCTTTATAGCTGGGAAATCCCAGCACATGCTGGTGCCTGGAATTGTTCTTCCCCACGTGCAGGACTTTGCACTTCTCCTTGTTGAACTTCATGAGGCTCCTGTTGTCCCATTTCTTCAGTTTGTTGAGGTCCGTCTGGACCTGGAACTGTGGGACCAGGGTAGCATGACCCTCTGGCTTGTTGTACTTGCCTGTTAAGGAAGGACTTGGTGAACCATTGTCGCTAGAAACATCCGGCTACAGCATTGCTGTGGTTTGGAAAACATCAACAATGGAAGCCACCTCGTGTTGCCAAAGACTTTGCAAGATTTGCCATCCCCGAACCAGCTCTCGTCTGGCCTCTGGTGCTTTACTCTAACTCAGGCATGGCTGTTACATGGTGGGGGGGGGTGCTGCCAACCTGAGAAAACCAGCAGCCATACAGCAATAACTGTTAATTGACCGAGAGCTGATGCTGTGGTGCCAACGAGAAAGAAAGAACAAGCAGCTGGCTTCGCCATCTGCACCTCTTTAAATGCAGTGAGAAGAAACCCCTCTCCAGAGTTCCCAGCTGTGAGGAAAGGTAACAAATCCAACGATAACGCGGGTTGCACCTTGGCTGGGTCTGTGGCTCCTAGTGGCTCAGACATGTCGAGCCGCTTGCATGAGATGTGCTAAGCTTCCCAGCCCTGGCTTTGTCGAAGGGAGTGGTGATGGGCTCTGATGGACACAATCCTCCGCTCAGCTGTGCAGCTCTGAGTTATTTCTAGTCCGTGTTGCAGTCCACCGTGAATAAAGGGCCAGGTGTTCAGAAATTGCTCAGTGCCTAAAGTACTAGTGAGAGCTTTGCTGCATCCGCTGTCTCTTTCCATCTGGCCGGGCACAACAAGGATAGCTCTGCAAGGCTTCACCTGCGAGTGCTGGGACGTGTGGATGGAAAAGGCCACCTGGGAAGTCTTGTCCCTTCAGTCCTAGGAGTCATGAATCAGGGATCATGAATGTGCAGCCAACCTCCCAAAACCTACAAAACAAATTAAAGCAAATGGAGTATTTTTTTTTTTGTTTTTGTTTTTGTTTTTTGTTTTTTTGGATGGAGGGTTTCTCTGATGTGCTGGGATCCTTCTATGACCAGGAAAGCTGAAAGTCAGTATCTAAATACAGTATTTTACTTTCCAGCCTTAGCATTGTTAAGCTAAATATCCAAACTGTGTTTATTCTCTTTTGGACATTGCTGTTTCCCTGATAGAAAACCCACAGACAGACTTGACAGAGATGAGAAACATGGAACTCACGATCTGGTGACTGTCCCAGGGAAGCAATTGCATTGCTGTTTTCTTCGATTCACCATGGCCGTGCTTCTGCCCATCTGTAAATCCCCTGCAGCTCAGACATCAGAATCTGCCAGGACAGATATTTTCTTTAAAAGGAGACAAATCCACACATCCTTCCTCTTTCCTGAGGTTTTTCCAGAGCAAGTCTCTTGCAAAAATCATGGAACACAAGGAGCACGTGCATCCAGTCTGCTTTATTCTGACTGCAGCTGGTAACACCCAGCACCACACGGGCAATCAGAGCCCAAGCCTCCAGAGACTAATCCCAAATAAGTGCTCAGCTCTTCCTTGTGACATCTGGAAACCTTTGGGCTATGTGGTGCTCAGCCCTGGTCTGACACTGGCTGGTTTTTTTCCACCACTTAACAGTGGTCTGTGTTTAATAACCGAGAAGCAAATTCCTGGGAACAGCCAGCTAAAGCACAGATATGCAATAAAGCATCCTGCAAGGGATTAAGGAAAGGACTGTTTGCTGGGGAATATCCAAAACCAGGACGGTTTTATCTATTGCGTTTCTACCTCACTGTGTGGCTCTGGAGGTCCAGAAATTAAGGCTGCCTGTGGGTTCAATGTACTCTGTGACAGACCACAGGGATAATTTGTAGGGGACGCAAGGTCTCAAGAAGGTGAAAAGGAAGCACTAATCTTTATGGTATGCTACATTCAAAGGAGAGATTCCCATGAACAATGGCTTTGGTAGCCTGATTCATACGGAGATGACTGTCTGGAGGCATCAGCCCTGAAAAAGGAGAGAAACAAGAAAATAATTATGAGGTTGACTAATGCATCATGTCATAGTGTGCAGTGGGAGGCTGGGAAACATTTTGGTATCACACACAAGAAAAAAGGTAGCACAAGGCAGGGTGGGGTGATGCACATGACTTTGGGTGATGTAAGTGGTACCAGAATTGTACAGGTGCAACCTATACAGGTACAACCTGTACAACTAGGTAGTTGTAGCCTGTTATGGTTTTGAACCCTGGCTAGCAGGAAAACACCACAGCAGCTGCTTATATACCCTCCTCCCCCCCAGGGGTGGGGGAGAGAATTAAAGGGGTGAAGTGAAAAGAGACTCGTGGGCTGAGATAAGAACAATTTAAGAACTAAACTACAATAAAATTGAAAATAATAGTGATAATAATAATAGTAATATATACAAATATCCAAATGAGTGATACACAGTGGCACTGCTCACCACCCAATGACCAAGGCTCAGCCCATTCTTGGCCAATGATCCCAGAGCAGGGAGAGTCCCGAAACCACAATCCCAGAAAAGAGCCAAGAGCCCAAGTGTCTGAGGGACTGAGAGCTGACTGAAAGGGTGAGATGACCCTGAGAGAGGGGTGACTCTGAGAGAGGGAGCACTTCCAGACAGCCCCTCACCTCTATCCTGGCCGTGCCGTGCATGGGATGGAACAGACCATTGGCCAGTTTGGGTCTCAGCCCTAACCCTGAGGTCGAATCCTGGGCTGGTCACTGGGGCTGTGCTCCCTCCCAGCTCCTCCTGCCCCTGCAGACACAGGCACAGCAGAGAAGCTGGAAAGTCCTTGAGTGTCCTGGCAGCAGCTCTGCCCATCAGTGTGTGATCAGCTTCTCCTCAGCACAAACCCCAACACAGCCTCACACCAGCTGCTGGGAAGAGAGTTCACTCTGTCCCAGCCCAAACCAGGACATAGCCCAGAAACATTCTTCTCTCGGCATCTCCAGAGCTGGGCAGTCGTTTTTGCACTTTGGTGGGTGTGGATGGGTAGAAAAGACAGACATGTAGTGCATGGGCTGTCCTGAAGGCTTGGCCATTATTCTTTGTCATTTGTTTGATTTCCTATTTCCAGTAAAGGTCACTCTACCTTAAAGCACTGGGTGGCATTTGGGGGGTTATTTTCCATGAGGCAAAAAAGTAACTAAGGTTACACTGGATGCAGTAAATATTTCTGCCTATTTACTCTCTATTTGTACATCCAATGCATGTGGAAGTAGGAAAGCATTCTTCAAGAGATGAAAGAAAAGCTGATAACAGTAATGTTCTTTATATAATTCAGGCACAACTATCTGTCAACAGAGCGAGGTAATTATCCCAATAAGATTTCATGAAACGAGAAAATATCATGGATTTTATAAACCTTATTAACATGCAGAGTGAATGTGAAACAACAAAAGGAGTCTTAAAACAAAATGTTATGTTAAAATCAATATTGATTGCCAGGGATAAGTGTTATATGAGGCAGTAAAATTCCATAAAATTCCTCCCCAAAACAAAGCTGTAGACAAACTAAAGGAGAGCGAACAGCTCTAAAGCAGTCTAATCGCTTTGCAGTTTGGAGAAGGAGAAGCACGATGCTGATTTGTTCCAACACCAGCCTGCTTTTCCAAAAAGACCCTCCCTCCTCCATTCCTTCTGCTGCCCCCCTGCAACAAGCCCAAATAATAGCGCATTACTGAATGCACCATAATGGCGCCTTCAGGGGTGGGATTAGAGTAAGTATCAATTTGGAAATTAGCAGCCTGGTTCAACGAGCAGCACACCAGCCCTGCAGGCACAAGGAGACATTTGAAATTCGCACATGTGCTGCCTCACCAAAGTGCTGCTTTCATTACCCTCTTCCCTTCTCCTCCCTGCAAACTCCTACAGCCTCTTCAGGCAGTCAGGCTGTGTCACATCGAGCCGTCATCACTGTGCTAGGGCGGACATAGAATCATGGCATGGCTTGGGTTGGAAGGGACCTTCAAAATCATTGAGTTACAACCCCCTGCCATGGGCAGGGACACCTCCCAGGTTGCTCAAAGCCTCATCCTGCCTGGTCTTGAACCCCTCCAAGGATGGAGCATCCACTTCTCTGGGCACACAATGATGCTCTTCAGCCACCGCAGACCTCAGCGTGGTGATGCTTTTTTTGATTTGGGGTTACCATGGGCCATCATCCTTGGCCGGTAATGGTGTGAAGGTGTAAATGTTTGCAGCTTCCCCGTTAATATTCAGAATTCATACAGCATACAAAAATTTACTTGGAAAGGTTCTTGCTGTGTTTTTACTTTTCTCCTTTGCTTATTGAAATTATGACTTGTGTCTGACCACCAGTAACACCCTGACATGTAACTAGGATTTCCTCTTTTTTCAATCTGCTGTGGTTTTTATTTTTTTCCTTAAAATTACAATGACTCTCTCTTTCCAGAATCAAACATAAGGTTTTATCTCCTTGAACTGGGAAAACACAGATGTGTGGTAGAAGACAACATCTCAGTACCCATCATTCAGGATAAGCTAGTTATCAACCAACAGATTCTCTTATCCACATTGACCAGCCATGTGTGCCGTGATTTGTTTGCCTCTGAGAAAGGGTAAAAGTGGGAGGGAGCCAGTGGACAAATATTGAATATTACATCAGGCTTTGGGTGCTAGGACAAGAGTTTCTAGCTCTGATGGAGTTGCTGCAGCCCTTCAGTGCATCATCCCTGATGGCCCTGGTTGACCATGGGTGTAATTGGTGCCAAGAACAAATGAAATAACTCAGTTCTCTGGAGTTTGATCCCTACTCTGGGCTACTGTCCATGGCCAGCTTGTGGCTGGAGGTGGCCATTGCAGAGCTAGCTGGTCTACAGCCACAGCAGCTCCCACCTCTCACTGTGGATGCAAGCACATGGCTGCAGAAGGGGTTGCCACACAGTGTAAGGCAAAAGGGAAAAGGGGATCAATGCTCATCTTCTTAATCTGATCATAATCCCCTTGAAACTTCCAGCAAGACGGATCAAGGCCGTGAGCTTGACCAGGCAGGGGGTGTTACTCACCACTGTGTTTTGGAAAGTCAAGCAACAACTGAACCCTGGTCCTGACCTCAATGCCTCACAGGGATAAATTAAAAATAATAAAAAATAATGTTAGTGATAACATTAATGATGAGTTTTGCACTGCTAAATAGGAAGTTTTCATTAGCAGCAGCATTTCCCTCCGTGACCGGCAGCTAATTTGCTGCAATTGATGCCTTACAAAATGAACGCTGCAGTGTTACTGGGAATAGACGGGTGAGTATTTCTCTAACCAAGCACTCTGGGTCAAACGCAGAGTGATCTCATGCCGCGTGTCACATGGCTGGCCTGAAATGTCAAGCCCTGCACTGCGAGAGAGGGGTGAGCAGCCAGGTCATGTCCGGTTTTAAAAGGGTTGCTTGTGCCACACTCCATCCAGTGCTTTGGATTGTGAGGACCCAAACAATCCTTCCCTTCATTCTCCAGCAGAGTGGTATTTTGGGGAAGACAGGGAGCATTAACATCCTTGCATCTGATTAATATTTTTTCTCCTTTTTTTTTTTTTTTTTTTTTTTGGCACACACCCTACTTGAGTACTTGAAGAGAGAGTGTGATTCAAGTCCAGACTAACATCTGCATCAAAGAGACAACAGAACCCTTAGGTCGTCTCTTTCTGCCCCACTGTCCCTACAGCAGAGACCTCAGACAACTTGGGGCTTGTCTTCGCTGGTCCTGGGGACCTCCCAAGAGGAACACCCCCATGAGAGGGAGTAGCAGGGACAGAGCAGTGATTTGTCTGTGTCACTGTTGGGACTCTGCTGCATCAGGACAGCAATAAAGGAGCTGCACTCCGTAAGGAAACCCCTACACAGAGCAGATGCTCTGGAGTGATCCAGATCCATGTGCTCCTGTGCCTAACACAGTCATGACTGTAAGGAGTAATTCATGTCACCTCCTCCAAAGTGATGCCAGATCTGGCCTCTCTGTGCAACCAGAGAGGTGGCTGTAGCATGTATAGACACATCCCATAAATGCCAGTTAATTTCTATCCACAGGGAAATAAGGAGCCGGCGTTTGCAGAATAGGTGCTTTATGCTGATTGCCTCTCTCTTGACCTTACACAGCACAGTGCTCAAAGCGACATCTCCATTAGCAGTATTCATCCTCAGCTCTCTTTGTAGTAAATGGCACTTCTACGGCATGATTCATCCCACCAAAATTAGCCGAAACAGATCACCCGCTGGGAGTGCTGATTTCTTGCTGCTGACTGCCAGGTGAGACAAAAAATGATCAACTCAGATGGTGGCATTTGCAGTCTGCATGTCTCAGGTTGGAGGAGATGAACCCTACTCCCAAAAGGCTGAGGAGGAGTTTGGGTTCCTGAAAATAACATAAACAACTGGTACAGGCAGGAACTCAATCATAACAGCTCATCTGATCTGGAGAGGAAGGCATCTATCCTTCAGTTTCAGGGCATGGAGACATCTCTTCTCCTGTGTTGTACTCTCAGAGCTGGGATTTGCAGAAAAAATTGCAATATGCTTGCCCTCGACTCTTTGCATATTGGAGACAACAATATCAAATCTCAGTCTTTCTCCAGGTTTTTTAGCCCTCTTCTGATATTCCACTGGAGACATGCTGCTGACGGACCCTATCATTTTATTTTTTATTTTTCACCTCATCAAGCCAACCATTCTGTTATGAAATGGTGATTCCATTTCTTAATCTTCCTATTTTCTTCTCAGTGTGTGTTTGCTAATCAATTTCACAAGCCGCTGCATGAAGAACAGGGAGAAGGACTGCTCTCCTCCTTTATTTGGACCTTTTCCCTAAAAGGGAACCAGACCAACCCAGTCTCTGGGTGGCCCATAGCTCAAGTTAGACCCCCATATACATGGGCAGAAGTGACCACTGGCACTGGGGTCTTGTAACTGGGAAGCCATGACCTCTAGTGCCTCCTTCCATCCAAGCATGGATGGGAAGACTTCATCCAGCAGTTTCTAATGTCCCATGGTAACTGGCTGGAGGATCCCAGGTGACTTCTCAGTTGACAGCTCAAGAGAAAGGACAAAGATTAAAGCAACTGAACTGCTTGAAGGGCACAGCTTTTGTCTCCAACTCTGAACAAGTTGCTAGAAAGTCATAATAGTTGAGTGAGTCATATATATGAGCAACTCGTAGGTATCATCTCTGTAGCTCTCTGTAGTCTGGAGGTCAAGATTCCACTGGTGAAGCTGCAACACAAATTTCTCTCCTCTAGGTCCCTTTAGCCAGCAAGCAATTATTATTTTTTGAACATGTGTGTTTTCAGATCAAAGAACCCCAAATAAAACAATGCCTGTGTTGTAACCAGCCTCAGTGCACCACTCTGAAGATACGTGTTGCCTGCCTTGCGGTGTGAAAGCTTAGGGGTAAGAGGAGTTCAGGGGGTCCAAATCTTGATGGGATAGTGCTGAGAACTGGGGTCTGGAGCAGACCCTACTGCTTGTAGGACTTTCTCCCTGGGGTTAAATATCCCCAGAACAGCGCTCACGTTTAGTGCCATAGTCTTCTCATTCCTGATGGGAGTTAAGAATGGACTAATGTATGTACCCTACGGACCATCAAGGGACCAAGCACTCACTCACTGGACAATGTGGATGCAATGTAAGACACAGAACCTCAAAGAAAACCCCCAAAAACCAAACCATAGGGAGATGAGCACCTCAGAGCCTTTAAAGAATGAGGCATCCGCTTCCTCAGCTCTGCAGGTGGGATTTCCCAAAAGGCTTAGCCACTTCTTAACCCAGCTCTCCTTGGCATCACAAAGGGGAGGAGAGGAAAGAAGGCAACAACTATTGATCGTGATGTAAAAATCCAATGAATGCTTGGAGTATATCGAAATTACCCTTCCTTTTTCCATTTCGTGGTGCGAGGTTGTGTCCAGCCAAACCCTCATGATTCAATGCAGACATCAGACCGTGTCACCACTTCTGTGTTCTGCTGCAGAAAAACCAGGTTATCTTTCCTGCCTATGACAAAAGACCACTAGAAGTAATTTGCAGGTAATACCGTAGTTAAGCACAGTAGGTCAAGTGTGTATCATTAGCAACCAGGCAACTTTTTGTGCATTTTTGTATAACAAGAAGTGGGCTTGTAATTTTTCTTCCAACATCCAAGTGCTGAGGAATTTTCTTCCCTAGGATAAAGTGGTGATACACTTGGGCATCCAACAATCTCCAGATGTTGGGAGGAAGTAAAATATACACAAGGAAGGAGCTTTCTTTCCTTTCCAATGATCCAACCAGGGAGTAGAAATAGCCCTTTGTGGTGGTGTAGCCTGTTGTCACTGACAGGTTGATGCTGGAGGACAGTTGCCCCACTGCTTCCATCAGTGATCTGCTGATTTATCAGAGGCCGAGCAGCCAGGGCTGCCTGCTATCTCAAGAAAGATTTTGTGCCCATCAGTCACCCTTATCCATCTGTTTTTGTTGCATCCATCCATCCATCCATCCATCCATCCATCCATGTCTCAGATGCCACCAAAGACAATGAATCCCACTAACTACATCTTTGTCAAATTTTGATTTCCAAACTGACACAAACTTGCCTTAGACACCTGGAACAAGTCTCTAGACCTTTCCGAAACTATTTTGTGAGTGTTTGTAGATTACAAAGGAGATCTGGCAATGAACAGGAGTTTTTTCCCCCTGCAACCAAGTCTTGTGTCATAGTGAGAGCACAGCAGGGAAACTGTGCAGCTGGAAGAGCTGGCAGTCTGAGTGCAGGTGAGGTTCATGGGTCCTTTGCTAACCAATAAACAAACACAATTCCCAGAAAAACCTCTTCTGAGAGAAAAGCGTTGGAGTGGGACCTCGCATCTGAGGTTGCACATGGTTTTCAAGGTGATGCTGACCTCTGTGCCCTGAAGTATGTTTCGTGCTCTGAAGTTTAACCAAGGGCAACCTGCCCATCATCCTTCAGTAACAACCTGGACTCAAGAGGACATTTGCTACCAGCTCCTGTGGATGAGAAAGCACAATGTCTGAGACACACTGTGCAGAAAGGAGGCTTTTCACTCAAGGTGTGTGTAGCAGAGTGGCCACAGCCAGAGGTCAAGAGGCCGATATTTGGCAGGGCACGGCTAGTCCTTGCGTGTTATTTGGACACTTTCCTGCAAGCAGAGAGTGGATATTGAGAAATCAGGAGGATTGGTCGCCCTTCCTTTCATTGCTTAAATTATTTACTTTGCTGTTTTCTCCTGGCAGCTGATTCATCAGAGCAAGTGAAGCAGATAGAAAAAGAGTTGTGGCTGCGGCAGGAATATTACAGCAATTAGAAAGGGCCATAAACAGTTCCCTACATATGAAACCACTCATTGAACGTGACAAGCGGCCTTTTCTTCTTCTCCCAGCTACCAAATTTCCCTTTCATAAATGCCAGCACTTTTTTTTCCTCATTCCCGCCAAGGGTCCTGTGCACTCAGATCAATACACTCGCGGGGCTGAAAGAGACCTTTCTCCTCACTCTGAATGGCTCGTGGATGGAATTAAGGCTGACAGAGTATGTCACAGTCCAATCGTAATTTAGAGACACATCATGAAACCATGCTGTCCTGGCGCCCGTCCAGCTGTCAGATGTAACAGCAAAGTCCAACAGCCTCATCTACCCCAACAGCACGCTGCTCTCTGGCAACCACTGATTTAAGCCTCCTGTGCCTTGCGGTGTGTCGTTTGGAGATGATTGATGAGGTACCGGTGGATGTTGGTCACCCATTGCTGGTAGCAGAAGGAGAGTAGCAGGTATGTCAGAAGAACAGCTGTAAGGATTGTCTTGGGCTCGTTGCTGTGTTTGCCTGGACTAGAGAAAAGATAGAGGACATGCTTCTAGAGCAGGACGTTATAAATAACTCCGTGCTATAGGGCAGAGACCTGTAGAGGTTTCTGCAGCCTCCAGAGTAATGAGGAGAGATCTCTGTCTCTTTACAGAGCTCCTTTCCATTGATGTATTGTCTAGGGGCTGAAATCTCACATCATCTCATGGGATCATAGAATCACAGAATGGTTTGGGTTGGAAGGGACCTTCAAGATCATCCAGTCCCACCCCCCTGCCATGGGCAGGGACACCTCCCACTAGCCCAGGTTGCCCAAAGCCTCATCCAGCCTGGCCTTGAACCCCTCCAGGGATGGGGCATCCACAGCTTCTCTGGGCACCCTGGGCCACTGCCTCACCACTCGCACAGGAAAACATTTCTTCCCAATATCTCAGCTCAATCAGAAATTAGGACCAAAGGGGATCTTCTAGACCACCTGTCCTGCCATGAGATAGAATTAGCTTTTCCCAGCCCAACGCTATCTCACCACTACAACAACCTTGGGTCATTCCAGTTCATGTTTTCCTTGGAAACAGGCAGCATGAGGAGAGGGGGTATTTTAGTTGTCAGGGTGACTTTTTGGGGAAAGCAGAGATTAGTGTGATTTGGAGAGGAGTTGTAGAGGGTCTTGCACCAAACTGCGTTGCAATCATGATAAGCGACAGCACTCAGCAAATGTGCACTGCCAGCAAGGAGCAGAGCAAGCCTCAGCCCAGCAACACCTAGGTGGGTATCTCTGCCCCCCGTGTTTGGTTTGCTTTATCTCTGCTCCGGAAGGATGCTGTTTAATTGGAGACAGTTCAGGGAAAAGCCACAGGAGCAGCTGGAGGTTTGGGGATGGGGATGGCAGGAGCAGGGGGAGGACAAACGTCGAAGGATGAGAGGCATATGCTGCCTGGTGTTACGGAGAAAAGGTTAAGGGGTAATTTATCATTGTCTGTAAGTACCTGCTTGGGAACAGTAATTTGAAATGAGAGAGCTCTTCAGTTTGTATCACAAAAGGATAACAAGATCCGCTGGCTGTGAGCTGGAGCAAGGTGGTATATTTTCTGAGGCAGAGGAATAACAAAAGGAGGGAGTGGAGGAAGGGCAACCGCAGGCGACAGATGCTCCAACCCTCCACCTGCAGTGGTCACAAGCTTACCTGAAGGATCCTGCACCCATTCTCTAATGGCAAGGCTGGTTTGAGTAGAAAGGAATGGAGAATTCATCCCCCTCCCCACGAAAATACCAGCATTGGCTTTTTCTTGCAAACTGGGCCAAAATCATTAACCCTCCAAAATTTTCTGCAGCCTAGTGATCCCAAGAGATCCAGACGTGCCAGACTGTTTGGCTTCAGGAATTTTAACCCAAAGGGCACTTAAATAAATTCCCAAATCAATATGCCTTGAGTTCATTACCACCTTCCCCAGTATTCTGCTGGGAGCCACATCCCTTGCTAGTCAGTATTTTCTCGTTTTGACACTTTTCTTGTCATTTTGCCCACTACCATCTGTGTGCTATTGGCCTTGTTCCTTGGCTGAACTCATATGTTCCAGTCTGAACTGATATGAGCCCTCACATCATGATCAGCCATCGATTCTCACAATTCATGATGTAGCTTAAGCAGTGAAGAGATGCCTTTTGCATTATGAGAGACAAAATTATTCAGCAAAGTCAGCTCAGAATGCAGCTCAAAGTCTAATGTATTGTCCACAGGAAAGAAAAATGTCACTTGAGACCAAAATCACAACGAAGTCATTGCTTCATATCAAAAATATAATTAAAGACAGACACAAAACGAGACATTTCATTCTTGGGTCATGTAAATCAAGAGTTTTCCCACACCAAATTTAAATGGTGTGAAAAATCCCTCCTAGGAAACCTGTTTGATGGAAAGGTCCAAGGCCAGTTTCAAGAATGATCCATTCAACATAGACCGTGGTGACTTTTCCACTGTGGGAAGCTGTTAAAAAGAAATCAGTTTTATCTGCTAAATGGAATAAAAAAGAAGCATCTCTATTTAGCTCTGAACTCTGGGTCTGTCTGTGGGTATTTCTAGGAGCCCTGTCTTAAGAGAGTTGGATAAACCACATTTGCCCTTACGAGAGACAAGGAGTGGAGCTTGCACCAGGGGAAGGTTGTCCCATCGTACTGTTCAGTGCTGCATGTCTGAAATTTTTGGCTACCAAGCATTCATACGGACAATGTAATTTTCCTCCAAACACACTGCTCCTGGGCAGCTGAATGCAACCAGTCAGCCAGCACGAGGACTGATTGTGGGAAACATCTGGGGTGAGATGGGAATTTCCCATTCTCCTGTTGTTCCCTGAACTATTTTAGGACTGCTTCTCCATAAAATGGAAGTGCAATCTTCTCCATGACCCCAGTTGTGTTACTGAGGGTTGTCCCATCCCATAAGGATGGAACAAAACAGCTTTTTGTTAGGCTCAAATCATCCAAAGGAAAAGAACTTGTTTTTCATGGCCTGATATTGGTTTCTGCAATGTCAATGAAAAAATCTTCTGGTGGTTTCAACAGGAGAAGCAGCAAACTTGTTAACTGCATGTGCCTGGTGGTAGCAATCCTTACCAATGTTATACCTTGTACACAAATAATTTCCTTTGCACGTCGCAAATGCACTGATAGTGTCCAGGATGAAAAAAAGAAAGGGTTTGCTGACAGCTTAGCTGGTGGTTCATCGCACCCTTTGGGTGATGCCCGCCAAAGCCAAGAGCAGCTTCTCTGTGTGCCTGGAGGTAGTTGTCCATCTGTCCAGTATGAAAGCACCGCTTGGGGACATCTGTCCAGCTCAACACACATCTTTGCAGGGAGGAAGGTGTTTTGTGTGCTCAAGGAGACCACTTCTGAACTGATTACGTTATTCCAAAGAGACCAACGAATGCTCTAAAATATTGCTCTGCCAGGCAGGGAGCAGAGCTGGAGTTGCTTCTTGTGCAGGAGTTAGATTCCAGCTCTTGCGAGGTGACAGTGGCTCTTTCACCGCTTGCCTTGCTCCTTGCTCTGAAGAAGAGGACAGCCACGTTATCACCACATCGCTGACTAATGCCCTCTTTTTGGCATGGAAAAACAACTCCCAAATTGTCTTTTGTGTTTTGATTTGAGATGGGCTACAAAAGGACGTTTCTTCTTGTATTGAAGTCAGAGGCAACAAACATCTTGACCCTTATGGAATGCTTATCCTAGGCCATATGTAGGGTCTGTTGGACCCAGGGTTTACCTGCTTTCAGGTCGTCTGCCAGCACAAGGCATCTCAGATGCAGGCACCACAGCTTCTGCTGACAGCCTGTGAAGGCAACATGCTCATGGAAGTTTTCCAACATTGGCTGGCCCTCAGAGGCACATGTGATCCAGCTACATGTAAAACAAGAAGAAATGCTTACGTTCTGCTTTCATCTTTAACTGCTCACGTCCCTCATCCAGAAACACAATGGTCTACTTGAATTATAGCTGATCTTGTAGACTGCTGACTTTTTGGAGATGCTTCACGTGGGAGGATTCACCTCCCTGACCTTAGTTGTGTGAAAGCCATGTGTCCATTCCAAAGCAGAGGTCTGCACTCTCTTTTCGACCATTGGATATAGACCAGGTGGGATGTCTATGCCTCAGGAGGCACTCCTCTCTCTGTGGATTACACAGAAGGCCCAGAGTTAAAGGAGATGTTTCCCACCATATGCTGTCCATAGGTTTGATCCTGGACATGTCCAGAGAGGTCTAAGTCCTAAGCACCAGCCTCTCTTAATGGAATCCCCAAAATAGGAAGACCTTTGCCTGTTTTAGAACGGGATCCCACCTTCCAAAACAGGTCTTGCAGAGACCACAGGTGGAGCAGGGGAGAGGAACCTTCTTTCCTTCTACAATTGGTTGATGGCTACAGCATCTACCCAAACAACAGGAGAATAGTAAGTGATGCTTATTGTTTTTTCCTGCAATGGTGTGAGTCTGCTTGTCCCCCAGGAGACCTCCAACAACATGGTAACGAGATACTCCAACACCAGGAGCTCCCTGTTGCTGATGATGAAGCTTCTCCACTTTGTCATGAAAGACCTGAGTGATGAACATCACTAGGGCAGTGACTACAGACCACACTTTCCTCCTCCCCACTGTTGTATCATGTATTCAGGCATCTGTTCTGCCTCTCCAGCTGGCACATACTCTGCTTCTCAGTCCTAGCTCCAAAGAAATGTCAATCCAGATCCCATCAGAGCCAAAGGATGACCCCCCAAGCCCCAGCCTGGGAGGGTATTGGCTCCCTTCCTGAAATCCACATTGTTCAGAGACCTCTACAAGTGAGTCTGAACAGCTCTGTGGCCTTTAGCAGGGCAGAAGACAGGGAGACAACCCAGCTGGGGAAAGGATTTATGGCCAGACAATGAGGATTTTTCATGGTGTGACATTTTATTGTGCTCTGATGTGTTGTCATGAGTCCCGTGAGTCACCGCGGAGGCTGATCTCCGGCTTCTCAATTCTCAGCTCCTCTTTTGTCTACTGGGTTTGCTTCTACCAGGGATTTAGTGCTAATGAAATTAAAAGTCTTTTGCTTCTGAATTAATTATGGCTCTGGTTCACGCCATAGCATGAGCTCTGCAGGAGAGAGGGGCAACAGGAGCATCTGATGGAGCTGTGAGACGGATCAAAGAATTAGAGGCAACCTTTTTCTTCATAACAGGCCTTGTAGTTGTTCTTTTGGAGTTGGATTCGTTCAGGAAAAAATGAACATCAAATGCAGTCTACAGCTCAAGGGAGACCTGTGCTAAAGGGCATGTTACCTGTAAGTGAAACATTAAAATGGATCTTTGTCATGGAAAGCATCAGATGGATAAGTTGCAACTACAAGGTCCATGTTAAGCCTGTCTGCTTTGACATAGTGGATTTAAGGATCTCAAACTCAGGAAAACCCATTTGTGGGTGTCAGGTGATGAAGCACCTTGGCCCACTGTGATCCCAGAGAAGTAAGCCCAGGGTCTAGCAGAATCACTCATGGATTTGGTATACAGCTGGGGAAACAGACCTGAGGATGGTCATGATGAGAACAACACGGCAACAACAGAATGAAGACAGTTTGTAAAGCTGAGAAGGTGGCTACAGTGACTTGACCCTGTCCAGACCACTAGTATCTTCTGTCCAGGTCCTAGATTTCAGGCAGAAGGGGTGGACAAGAGGATCTCAAGGGATCCTTTCCAACCTAAATGATTGTATGATTCTGTGATTTGTAAGAAAGCAAGACCAATCTGTTTAAGGTTCATAAACACAGAATATATACAAGTATCTCCTTCATGTAGACAGACTGTATCTTCTTCAATTTGCTCACAATCTGTGATTCCCTGCAGGAATAAGATAACTGTGGAATAACTTGGTTATGGTACTGTAAAAAATTCATGGCACAAGAGGGACTATCTATGCCATGCTGTGTCCACCTGCAGAACTGTGGGCAACTCGTCAATGTTTGGCCAGTGCAGGAGGGATGACAGGTCATTTATTCTACAAACTGTAAAATGCTTCCACATGGCTCATGGTAAGGACAAATAGAAAAAAAAAAAAAAAGTCAAAAAAACCTCAAAAGTGCTGCAGGAAGAGGCAATAAGAGAGCCAGAGCATCATCATGGTCGTGACAGAAAGCCTTGATTTTTTTAGCAAGACCAAGTCTGTAGAGAGCAGCAGTATATTTTGCTAAGACAAACTATCTGGTGGAAAAGATCGAAGTTCTCAGAGAGGATGCCCCTTCTCCAGGCTCAGTTTGGAAATAAGGCAATAGACTCTGGGCCACCCTGCAGAAGAAGGCAAAAAGAATTGCATCAGACCCTGTGGGTTGGACAAGGGGTTGGGAACAAAAGAGGAAATTTCCTTCTTTACCCCAGCTCTAGGATTCAGTTTAAGTACCATCATTCTTAGCTGGGTGAAACCAGTGCATCTTCACTAACCAGCAAACCTGTGCGGACTCTGTCTTCCTGAAGATCTGATCTGCAAAGGAGGTCTTTGTCCCCAGCTGGAGGCAGATTACCCATCCGTAGGTGTAGCCATGTGGAAGGAGGTTTCAGAGACAGAGCAATCAGCAGATTGTTTTGTAGGAAAGCCTGAGCCAAAGCTGTCAGTGTTGGCGTTGTTCTCATCCTAACTCATAATAGCTGCACAATCATTATCCAGGAACCAGTAGCCAGGCAGGAACCACGACTTCAGCTAGCATGAAGGTAGCTGTTGTGATTTTACATACAGATGTTTTATAACAGGTGTGCATTGACCTATATCTTGAAATACAAAAACAGGGAATCAGATTAACAGCTCTATTTTAAACACAAGTTCTGTTTGTAACAGACCCCGGGAGGCAGTATACAATTACGCAGAGAAATGCTGCTTAAACCAGCAGAAAATGACTACAGATGCATGAAGGGTAGGATGAATACAGCTCCTGAACAATTTGCCACTCACACACATAGTACTGTCTTCTGAAATAATCCTCTAGAAACAGTCTGTGACCTAAAACCGCAGCTCAGGCTTAGCAGGTCGTGGAAGTTGTGTTCTCCTTGTCCAGGGCTCCTGTGTGATTGGATGGTGCTCTCCTCCGAGCGTATGGAGCGCCCAGAACGTGGGAAGCCCTGGATGCCATTGCTGAAGTCCAACAGTGATGAATGACATTCTCGATACAGGGTGACCCAGCCCAGGACGTTTCCTTGGATGTTTTGGATGTGTCGTCATGTGAGTAACTTCAAGGTGAGAAGTTTGCACTGACAGAGCAGCAGCTTACTGGGGTGGCTTAAGAGTTTCTGAAAAAATGTCATGTGTTTTAAATTCACACCACTATGACTCTGTGCCTGGCATTTCATTCTCCCCACCCCCCCAAAAAAAAAATTCTAGCAATTTGCTAAACGTTCAATTCTGCTGCTACAGTGACCCAGAGGAAGAAACAGAATGGTTTTGTTCCAGAAGAAGAAGAAAACTCATAGTTCATCTGTCTCTCTCCTTCATGGCTTTCACCCAGTTCTGTTCTTTCCAGGTGCCTTTCCACTCCACAGAGTTGAGGCCTTGAACATGCTCCCTTGTCATCTTAGCAAGGAAGGTTACACTCTCCATCTGTTGTCTCTGCCAACGGCATCTATCTTGAATTTGAAGGGAGTCGGGGGAGAGAGAGCAAGGGGACTCCACAGATACAGCTCTCAAGGGCACAAAGTGGAGAAGTCCCAGAGTCACTCTCAAAATTGTGTCCAACTGTTGTGTGTACCGGTAGCAATGATGGAGAAGTAGACATCTCCATCACTGGAGGTGGAGTGGGCAGGGACCCCTCCCACTAGCCCAGGTTGCCCAAAGCCTCATCCAGCCTGGCCTTGAACCCCTCCAGGGATGGGGCATCCACAGCTTCTCTGGGCACCCTGGGCCACTGCCTCACCCCCCGCACAGGAAAACATTTCTTCCCAATATCTCAGCTCAATCTCCCCTCTCTCAGCTTCAAACCGTTCCCCTCATCCTGTCCCTGCACCCCCTGATCCAGAGCCCCCCCATCTCTCCTGTAGCCCCCTTTCAGCACTGGGAGGTGCTGGAAGGTCTCCCCGGAGCCTTCTCTTCTCCAGGCTGCACACCCCCAACTCTCTCAGCCTGTCCTCGCACGGGAGCTGCTCCAGCCTCGGCCCCTCTCCGTGGCTCCCCTTGGCCCGCTCCCT
>NW_010103611.1:0-44590 GCF_000699245.1 Pterocles gutturalis | reverse complement strand
CCTTCGACCTGCTGCTAATGCTTCTTTTGATGCAGCCCAGGACACAATTGGCTTTCTGGGCTGCAAGCGCACACTGCCGGCTCATGTTGAGCTTCTCATGAACCAGCTGGTGTGGCTGTTCTTGCGTGAGTTGATCCTGTTGGCTTTCCCCCCTCTTGTCCCTTCCCAAGCTATCCTGAAGAAGAAAAGCACTCAGGAGGGCACTGCAAAAAAAAAGAAAAAAAAATTATCTGCCCAATGAGGCTATATACAACCCTCAGGTCGTAAGCAAACTGCCTCGGGGTGTTCAGGAGATATATGCATCAAATGCAGCTTGGCTGGTCATACGTTGCGGATAGACCATGCTTCACCCGTCCAACACGGCCCTGATTCCTCATGGCTGAGCCCCGTCTTTGGAGCAGCTGGAATTTATGAACAAGACAATAAAGAAACAAAAAAGAATCCTGTCAAGGTTCTCTGTGTGTGTTGTAAATTGTCCATATATCAAAGATATTGCCTACATCCAGCATTTAATGCTATCAGTAAAAATATAATGTGAAAGGAAAAAAAAGAAGTTGCTCACAAGGAAGAATGAATAATCTGTGTGAAATATTGAGCCTGTAAAACCGACATTTCTCCTTTTGGCTGGAGTGCTGATATTTCTTACTATTTAATTTACATAAATCAATGATGAAAAAAAAATGTAATAACAGAAATCAGATTCTGTAGCTGCAGGGAACCTGGGGAATCTGAAGAAGGAGTTTGGGGATTTTAGACAAGCTCCAAAGAGAGAAACATTGGAGAGACTGATTTTTCTAAACTTTTCTTCCTCTCTTTGAATAGTGAACCCCTGTTTCTACATCCCAGGGGTGAGGTCATCTCAGGAAAAGCTAATAAAATCGACATTTTTAACTTAATGCTTATTGGTTTGATTTCTTTGAACAATATTTTGACTTTTAAAATGGTGACCTCAACCAGTTTAGGCTAGTAAAAAAAAATAAAATAAAAGAAGATGAAAATATTCTACATGATAGTTTGCTGTCTATAGAAAAGTGCTGGAAAAGGAGAGTGGTTTGGCAAAGACTCCAGAATTCATCAAAGCCTGACTCCAGTGACCACACTGGAGCACTTGTCCAAGAAGCCAGAGAAAGGCTGGAACTGGGTTCTTCTGAGTGGCGTGGAGAAAAAGCATCCCGGTATTTTGTTTTTCTTCTGCCTTCCTTTGTTTTCTCTTCCTTTGCCCTGAAGAAGCTGTTGATTATAATTTCAGTGCAGTTTCAGATGCAAGCTTAATGGAGCAGGCCTTTCTATTTTTGTACTCTGTGCATTGTCATATGAAATAACACGGATTGTATTTTGTTGTTGTTGATGCATTGAATGTAGTTGATATTTAAATCCAGCAGTGTTTATAGCAGGCTGAGGTTCTGTGCTGGGATCTGAGAAGCTTGGGCTTTGCTTGGTTTTTGTTATTTATTTTGTGGAAAGACTGAGATTCAGTCTTGTGGTTTTTTGGGCTTTGTTTTCCTTTTTTAACCATGCAAAGTCAAAGAATAAATTAGAATGAAGGGCTGATTCCATCCTCTTTAGTCATAGCAGGCACCATCTTGATCTTTACTTGATCCTACCAAAAATGACTGCTACCAACTGAGTGTTTAATGTTAAAGATCTAAAGGGCCAGAGTTAATTCTTTGGAGTCATATTTCTTATTTCTCCTTCTGGTGTGATATTTCTAGTCTTAGATTTCCCCCTACCCCACCATGGTCTCCTAATAATTCAGTTCCTGGTGTGTGTTATTCTCCGTTCTGTTAGACAGCTTACACCACGAGTGTCACCTAGGCCAAGGACTGGCTGTGATGCTCTCTGAATTCCTATTGTTAGAACCCAGCATACAGGAATCTGCCTCATCCAGGAAGCCCTGAAATGAACTAAGAACAGGTATAATAATGGACTGAGAAAAGGTACAAAATGGGCTAAGAACAGATATAATGGACTCTAATCCTGTTTTCAGGAAAACCACAATTTAAGGGTATGTGGTCCAAATTAACAGGGTGATACAGCTTCATACAGAGCTTGGCTCACGGACCAGGGCAGAAGAAATTATCCACATTTCTTTGCAAGCATCTGGATTACATTCAGCATCAAGGAAGCTCTGCAGATGCAGGGAAATGATCCCTTCTTTTACTGGGTAATTGCTGTCCAGTCCAGATATTTTAGCTAGAAGACAGAGGGCAGGTTGATTGAGGACCTGCTGAGGTCCCAAACAGATTGATAAAAGGTTTAATTTTCTCTAAGATTCCCATTCCATTAGCGTGTATCCATTCAGGGTTGGATCCTTCAGCTGCCATCTCTTATGTTGCCCTATGTGAATCCTCCGAAGATTCAGCTGGTATTAAGCTGAATTTCTAATTCAGCAATTGGACACTATGAAGCTGTGGATGCCCCATCCCTGGGGGGGTTCAAGGCCAGGCTGGATGAGGCTTTGAGCAACCTGGGCTGGTGGGAGGTGTCCCTGCCCATGGCAGGGGGTGGCACTGGATGGGCTTGAAGGGCCCTTCCAACCCAAACCATTATATAAGTGGAAATATTTTAAGTTTCAGAAGCAGACAGACAGAGTGGAGTTAGGGTGAATAATCTCAGGGTGTCCTGTAAGGGGAGAAGGAGAACGAAGAAAGGATAGGGTGCAAGAGAGACAGGTCCTGGATCAGTTTAGAAGCTTGTAAATGAGGTGAAGTCATTGGGAATTTGAAAGACAAAGTTAGGAACAGGGACCAGGAGTGGTGTTATAGCAGGGTGCAGCACGTGTGGATGCAGAGATTTGGTGGAATCTCATGGCAGAGACAGGGAGAAACAGCAAAGCAAAGAGCTTCTTGCCTATTAATGCAAAGCAGAGAAGAACTGAGAAGAGCTCAAGCATCTGAGCAGCCCTTGAAGACTGCAGCTGAAAGAGCTTCAAGAAATCTCCCCATTCAAGGCTCTGCACCAAAGAGGGTTGAGTACATCTAGAGCAGCCTTCACGGCTTTATCTTACCTTCACAGCTTTATCTTACCTACTCATCAAACCCTACCATGAGGGGGATGCTGTCGCTTCCCCCAAAAGCCAGATGCAACATTCCACTATTAGGTAGTTAGAAGGTTTTCCCTACCATATTTATTTGTTTTTAAATTCAAATTAAGCTGCCTTCCTTCTTGTCCTTCTCTCAATGGACATGACAACAGTTGATCTCTGTCCCCTTTATAACAACCTTTTATGTGTCGGAAGAGGGTTGCCATGCCAACCTTTTCTTGTGTTGCCAAGCAGAGGATGGAGTGATAGCTTCACTTCCAATTCAGCACAAGATCTCGAGGGGCAGCCATCTCCTCTGCACCAAAACACAGCAGCAGACTCAGAGATCCTCATCTGCACAATGTCCCTGACCAAACCCCATCTCCCTGTCCCAGGTGAGTCTGCTTGAAGTTAACTCGAGTCAGATGCACCTGGTTTCTGTAGATGAGCTCTTTAGCCCTGGCACAGGTGTAGATGGGACCAAGTTGTGGTTTTTTCCACATGGGATCTTCAAGAAGAATAGAAAGGTTGGCTCTGAAGTCGCTCCTTGAAATCATGTACCAAACCTCTGGTGATGCTTATGGGAGGCTTATATCTGCTCCAGAGGAGCTGTGCTTGGGTCAGATGAACCAGGGGAAGGGATCAGTGGCAACAGGGAGAGGTCCAGAGTATTGGTCCTTGCACCCAGGTATGACGAAGCCCCTATTTGCTGCTGCTGACAGAAGCAATAAATTTGCCTTTTAGAAGACAGAGCAAACTCAGAGATGAGGAAGAACCTGTTTGTCTCAGAGCACACTTCATCCAGGGGAGAAACACAACATTTAGGGGTTGTCTGGGTTGGTAAGGCCAGTGTTGAGATGTGTCAGTCCTGCAAGGTTAAAGCTCCTTGCAGGGGTGATGCACAGCATTTCCCAAACGGTGTAGCTGGTGTCAGCAACGTGAGCGCGTGGGTGATGGGTGTGCTGGTGTCAGAGCTGTACAGCACCCACGGGCAATCCTGGGTGCCACCCTCCGCCACTGCAACCTGTCTCGCTCTGCATCCCGTTTTCTCTGGCCAACCTCAGCCACCTTCTGCAGCGGATCAGACTTCTGTCTCACCATCTTCTCTGAGAAACGAATGTCACCAAAGTCACAAGCTGACCAAAGGGAAAGAAAACACAAGAAGATGAAAACTTAAAACCTGTGCCTTTGCAGGACTGATATTTAAGACAGCTGCACCTAAATGGAGCTGTGAAAGGGAACAGGAACACAATGCTACTCCAAAACCTTTTTTTTTTTTTTGCCTTCCTCTTGCTACCAGCATCAGTACCAGCAAAAGGCAATCAGGGTTTGTGTCTGGGTACAGATGAGCCGAGGATGGTACATGATGTTTGGTCATTAGCTTTCAATGAGACTGCGTGTCAAGGGAAAGGGTTCTGCGGTTCGAAGAGGGGATGATTTACAGACCTGAGAAATAACGAACCTTGTAAAGAACAAAGCTTGGAAATAAAGTGGCATGCTCCACCTGAATCGCTACCTACCCGTGTGTGTACTCAGAGCTCATATTTAGTGCTTCTGGTGGCACATTGACAGACGGCTTAGTGAAAACAAATGTTAATGTTAATTAAGCTGGAAAACTTCCCAGATTTTGCGAATGAGCGTGTTTGCTTGGATAATAATTCAGATAGCCTGTGCCCTGCTTAGCACTTTCACTGGGAAATGTGATCGCTCAGAAACAGGGGATCAAACAACCGGAGGCACTCGGCTAGATCTCAGATCTTTTTCCCAGGATAGAGGGGTGCTACTCCTCGTAGCATCTTTCCCAGCACTTTGGGCACCCCAAGTTTCGGTGATACAAGTGATCAGACACCCCTCGCCTTCCTTGTGAGAATATACTCTGCTAACAGCTCACAGCAAGGAAACGCTTCCTGACATACCTCCTAAATCCTCCTTTACTTAATTTCACTCCAGTGCTTCCAGATGATGATAATTAACCTCTCTTTCTGCAGAGGATAGCAAATAGTAAGAGCTCGGAGGTATGATTAAGGACAGGTTGGGCAGGGTTTCCTATGCATACAGCCAGATCTGCCTGCTTAATCTAAATAATTTTAGTTCTCTTGGCTTCAGCTGGTCTACACTGACTTGCACCAGCTAATGATCTGGCCCATTGGTTTTAAATTCCCTGCTACATCCTTTTAATTCAAATCACCGTCACCACTGCCAGCCCAAAACTTGCGAATACCAGTGAAGGGCTGTGGGCTAAATAGATGCTTCAGCTATTATCATGGGGATGGCAATGCTTATGTATGTATGTATTTATTGTTGAAAGGGCTGGAGGAAAAAAGTAATAATTAGGAAACGAGGGGATGCACACAAATAGCCTAGAAACCGCTGGTAGCACTTCTATCTTTATAGAAGGCCATGTGATGGCTCAACACATTCCTATTTTCTGCTTCAGTGAGATGACTTTCATATTGTGGATGCAACGCGCGCCGAGTCCCAGCTGGCGGCTCAGCTAACCATTGGTATTGCAATTAAGCCTCCTTGGTGTTCAGTTGGGGTGATGCTCCCCAGAGGCCTCTTTAACATTTTCTGAAGGGACAGAAGATGAGCACTTAGAGATGCTGCTGGAGCCTGGTGCCAGGTGGACTGCCAAGAGCAGATCGCGAAGCAGAGAGGGAAGTGCTTGCCTGGGCTGGCGTGTCGTGCAGGGCAGGATGCTCTGCAGACCTCTCCCTGGAATGCAGGGAGGCACACAACATATTTTTTTCTTTTAATTGCCACTTGCTTAGAAATATCCTCCAAACTCTGTCATCTGGGCAGGAAGAGTTTTCTGCTTCTGCATTTCCCCTTTGTGACCTTCGTCTATCTGGTTTGCATCATGGCAGACCTTCAAAGCTACAGCTAGGCTGTGGTAGATGTTGTGCTCACACCAACTAAGAATATATGTCCTGGGAAATGTGCCATTTCAGTGCACTTCCAGCAAAACCATTTAATCTGGTAAAAATACTCATGGGCTCCACCCTAAATCATAGGATTGATGAAGGTCATGTTGGATGAGGTACACCAGCTTCTGTTATGCTCTGCGTGAGGTTGATTTTTACAGTGATCCCTTTCCAAACAACCAAAAAAGTAAAAGGAAGGGGGGGAAAAGTGACGTTAAGAGAAAGCCCAGACAATGAGAGTGATTTGAGATGTGGTAGGACATCTCCCAGTGAGCTGACCCTGGGTCCACAAGTGGCAGCTGAGATGCCCAATGCTCTCTCTGTCAGAGCTATTGGGTTGGAACTCACTGTTATAAGCTGAAAGAGGGTAGATTTAGACTAGACATTAGGAAGAAATTTTTCACTGTGCAGGTGGTGAGGCAGTGGCCCAGGTTGCCCAGAGAAGCTGTGGATGCCCCATCCCTGGAGGGGTTCAAGGCCAGGCTGGATGAGGCTTTGGGCAACCTGGGTTAGTGGGAGGTGTCCCTGCCCATGACAGGGAGTGCCACTGGATGATCTGTAAGGTCCTTTCCAACCCAAACCATTCTATTCTATTCTATTCTATTCTATTCTATTCTATTCCATGTGGTACCAAGAGGTCCAAGGGGGTGATTAGGAAAGATGGTGACTGAGGAGTATCCGTACCTCATCCCGGTAGTCTAAAAGGCCAATGAAACAGCAAAACCCTGGACGGTCATGCTGGTGATGGAGCAACTTCAAGGCCAGAAGACATGACTGACCATTCAAATTGACCTCTTATTTGTTACTGAATTTAGCTGGCTGGCAGCATATTGAGAGATTTAAGTCAAAGCTCTTTCTTCTTTGAGGAAGAAATTCAGTCTTGATTTGAAAGCCTTCAGCGGTGGAGAGATGCAGTGCTTTCCCCTACACTTTGCTCAAATGGTCCATCACTCTGTTAAAAATTATTCCTATTTGAATATGTCAGGATCCCACTTCCAGTCATAAATATCTCTTTCTCCACAAGATTAAAGACTGCTTTGCTAACCACAATTTTCTCCCTATGAAAGTACTAGCACACCTTAATCAAATCAGTCACCTCTCCATCTTCTTTTTTTGAGAAACTAAGCAGATTGGATTGCAGAAAGACTCAGTGCAAGGCTCTTACTCCAGCTCTCCAGTAATTTTTCATGCACTTTTTTTTTTTTTTTTTTTTTTGGACACTCTTTAGACCTCTTCCCCAAACTCCTTTTTAAAATTGACGGCAGACAACCAGCTGGTCTACACATCTCAGTCTCCCTGGTGCCTTGCATAGAAGCGGAAAACATTTCTCCTTTCCTAATTACAACTCCCTTCTTGTTTTCTCCGGCGTCCCTGCTCATCCCTTTGCTACAGCACCGTGGTGGGAACTTCTGGTGAGCTGCTTGCTTCTGGAGACCCCTTAACCCTCTTCCCTAACATGGGCTGCATTCCTTAAATCTCTCTGGGTCATTTTGCAACTGCCTGTTTAAAATCCTTCCTATCCCTGTCACGACTGGTAATATATTTTCTTTAAGTAAAAGCTCATGTTAAGCAGTGCAGGGCTTACTACACGCTTGTGCGGATTTCTCCTCAGCCAACATTTTAAGTGCATTATAATGACCTAATAATATTTAAATAAATGCATTCCTAGTAGTTTCTTAATATCTTCCTGGATGATTACTACTAATCATATTCATGAAATACAAATAATTCTTTCATATTATTTGAAAAAAATGGGAGAGGAAAATGAGAACATCTTGGGGGATGGAGAACATGTCATTACTTTCTTCTCCTCAACAGGCAATGAGCTAAATATCTTTGCAGAGATCCCTCGTGTTTTTAACATTCCCTACAGTTCTTTAAGCCTGGGACTTTCCCTAATGTCTTTAGTTCTCCTAACCAGCTATCTGAATTTCATAGCTTCTCATTTTTGCTAATTACCATCTTCCTAGTTCTGTTTCTCCTCTATTGTCTTTTTATTTCTAATTGTTGCCTTCGTTTCACCACTGGGCCAAAATGGGATTTGAGGCCACGCTGTCCTTTTTCTTGATCTGCAAATGATGGGTTTACATGGGAGTGTGACTTGTATCAATGCTCCATTGTGCTGGAGATGGTATAAAGACAGAATGACAAACCCGTCCTTGCACTAATTATAAAGCAAGAGAGAACAGTGGGACAGGCAGATGGGGCTGCACAAGAAAACACTCAGGAAAATATTCCCACTTCCACCTTGCTGCAAAATCTCTCATCCAGACAAATTTGACCATCTTCATGTCTCCGTGATTATTGACTCATGGAGGGACAGAATCTCCAATACCTGTGATGCCACCTTTTCCCTCCACCCATCACACTGCACTTACAAAGACCTCACAGTTGAAAGAAGAGGGTTATTTTAATTCCCGAAAATTTTTTTTTTTGGGCCTGAATAGGAATGAACATGTTCCAAGAGGTTGCTCTGTCCTCTACTTTGATAAAAGTACCTTCCAAGGACAGAATAAATCCAAGAGGAAAATTACTTGGGACTGTTTTACTGTCACATTGCTACTGCCCAACAAGCCAGGTTGATTCAGCCAACACAGGAAGAGGAGAGAAAAAAAACCCAGAAAGGGTACAAAAATGGCATAATTCGATGTTTCCAGTTGGTGGCACTATGGCCAATATAAATGGTCCAGAACTGGTCCAGGAAATGATATGGAAATATAGATTTAATTATATTAAAAAACTATGGCTAAAAGAACATCATGGTCTTTGAATAATGAGTAAGAAGAATGGGGATAATACCTGGGACCGGAGGTTGGTCTAGCCAATTATCTTGCCTTCAAGAGAAGGCAAGAGGCAAGACACATCTTTATTTTTACTATAAAGGAACGGAAACCACGTGAGAAATATACCTGGAACAGTAATTCGCACAGGTTTTGCTGTGTAGCTGCTAGCTCAGAGCATCTCTTCAAGCCTTTGGGAAAGTCTGTGCAGAAACCTGTTTGGGGGCCTCCAGTAGCTTTTCATACATTTCTGGGTCCAAGCTGAGGTGATTGCTGGCACCTGGAACACTCTGAAAAGTGCTTTTTATTGATATAACGTCCTCCTTCTGTGCACACCCGAGCTTCTTGGGCTCAGAAAAATACATATTTAGAACAGGCACGTCAGGAAGGAAGTTTAGGTTACAATCTTCTTCCTTTTTTTTTTTTTTTTTTTTTTTTTTGCACCTTTTCCCCTCAAATGAGAGTTTTGAACTTAGTGTGGGTGGAAAAAAAAATAAGACATTTGTGTTTTCTACTTGCTTTGCTTTTTTGGAAAGCTCTACTGAGGAGGAGCTCTCTGTGCAGAGCTCGGCAGCTTCCTTCTGGCCAGAGCTTGTGTTTGGTTGGTGTTGCCAGAATTTAATTCTCATTTTAGGGGTTTTAAATGAACCCCACATCTCGCTATTGACCTGATCAAAATGCTTGAGGTTTCACGTGGCTTTGGGAGAAAGCTGCAGAAAACCAAGAGATATTCCAGATTTTAGCACAGGATTGTCCTGGGGTTGCTTCTGGACATGCAATTGAGCTGAGGTTTGCAGAGCTTTCTGCCCCCCTCAGTCATTGCAGACAATTCCAGGGATTTCTGCAAGATAGAAAAATAGATTGATTGATCAATTAATTGATCTGTGAGTGACTGACAGCCTGTGTTACCCCGGGTGCACAGCAGAGACAAAAACCTTGATTCACTAGCCTAAACAGCAATTGTTGTGAAATTAGGGTTCATTTGTGAACATTTTACTTTTACTGCTTCTGTCTCAGGACATATACGGTAAAGGGGCATCGTGCAAATAAACATGAACATTGTACATCCAGAGTGACTGTCAAAAAGCCAGATTAAGAACAAGGCAAATGGGCACACAGTGTTCAGTCGTAAAACCACTGGAAAAGATGCTCAACAATGAAGTGGAATTAAATGAAATTCTAGCCACTCAGAATACATTATCCCTGCAGCATGTCCATGAAATCACTCTCTGAATTGCGGAGTAATTTGCTCTTAGCCTATGAAGCCTTTCTGGTTTTTTTTTTTTTTCCCCTTTTATCCCCTCCTCCCTTAAGTTTTTTTTTTTTTTTCTTTTTCTTTTGATAGCAATCATTTGGGAACTCGTTTTTCACTCATTTTGCTCCTGAAGGAAATATTCTACAAGGGAACAATAGTGATGTGTCATCATGACGTTACGGGTCACTCATTCAGCGGCAGTAATGTGCCCGCTTCCCAATTGCTTTGCCTGTGTGCACTAAGCTGCTTCTGGAAGAGCTTTCATGTCCTTTAACTCTTTGCTGGATTACTGGCTCATCATTCCAGCAACCACGAATTTGCCTTTGCAGAAGAGCGAGCTGCATAGACTGACATGGCAAGTTTCCACATAAACTACTTTTCTTAATAAAATCGGCAGCTTTGATGGGGATAGAGGGAGAATAAAGCTGTAGGGAGTCTTTTGCTGGTGCAGAAGTTAAAATTAGCTTAACCCAAAGCAGTGGTGGACAAATTTATTGCCCTAAAGAGCTCCTGTGCTGCGGATCGTAGATACGATGAGCTTCATCACCAGCTGGACAAAGTGTGTGGTTGCCTGTATTTGCTGAGAGCCTTAGTGGAGGGGCTGAGGAGGATTGCATCGTACGGTGTGAATGCTGATGTAGCTCATGGAGGTGAGACAGTGGAGTTGTGCTCCCTGTTCTGCAGTTTGGGAACTGGCGATGGGGTTCAGGTCCATGTGCACAACCTACACAGGAGCAGCATCCCTCTGTTTTGGACCTGGTTTCTAAAGACATTTAGCTTAGGCAGATGTCTACATTCGTCTTTGTGCCTGTTTGGACATCTACCCTTTTTATTTGGCAGCAACTTTGAATCACTTGGATAATTTCAACCAAAGGGTCTCAAAAATATTAAACATTAATATATTCAATATATTAATACATTAAATTCCTTTGGGTTTAATGAAGACAAACATCTGGACAGCAGAAAGGCGTTTTACTATTGAAGCTTGTAGGATCACCTAAAAAACCTTATTAGACACTAAAGAATCTACTCAAGCTCCATGACTTCCTCCGTTCCCAGAACCACTTATTAACATAATTAAAAGCTCTGAGACACAGACTCATCCCTGGCTTACATTTCCTGTTGCCATTTCTACCCCTGGAGAAGAGGTTTGAAGTGCTGTTGGATTCACTTTGCTACAATGTGGGTGATGACACAGAGGAGCCTCGAGCTCTGTAAGTTTTGTTTTGGGGCTTTTTTGTTTAATAAAAAAAAAAAAGAGGCAATCTGTTCATTTCACAGATGCTCAACAGCTCTTCAGAAATAATACAGGTGTGCATAGAAATAAATCTGCTTTGTTTACTGTGTAATAAACTCAGAAAAAAAGAAAAAGGCATTGGAAAGTTTTTCATTCTTTCTTTTGGAAATAGCTTTTAAATCGTATCAAAAGAAATTCAAGACATTCAGTGATGATGACAACAAACCCAGAGTTTGGTCAAAAAGAAGATAAACAAAACATAAAGCCTCTTACTTGGGTAAAAAAAAGACTTGAAAGCTATTTTTTAAAATGTATTTGTATTCCTAAATACCTTTTGCTAATTGAGTCTTCAGTCCCACAAAGACTCACAAATGCATTTAACTCACAACACCATTAATGCCTTCATGGACTTCAGTCTGCTTTCTCATGCTGAGATGTCAATATCTGGATCTGGACACAAAAAATGAAGTTAAAAAAACCCCACAACTGTCTGGATGCTATTAATCTTCCATATCAAAAGGTTTTCATCTTCCTTGATGTCCTTGAGTCTCATTTCAATGACATTTACGCTCCTGTATCTCTCCACACATCTAGGTTGTCAATCCCAACTAAATTTGCTGGTGTCTGCTTATAAAAACATACACAGACATCAAAAATTGATCCAATAAAAGTCAATAAAAATGTGTGCACCAGTAAAGCATCATGAGATAATCCAGAAACATGTTTTTTACTTACTCCTATATAACTGCCATAGCTGGGTTCAGACAGCCACTCAAGTCAATGACATGATGCCTGCATGAGTCTGGTGTAACTCAGCAGTGGAATAAGAAGCTGGGGATGGGATTCAGCCCAGGAAAGAGAAAACTGAGAAGTTATAATAAAGTCTAGAAGTCAAAGTATGGGTGACACTCACTCAAGGTAAGAGTGGACAAGAACGAGCCATCCACTGAAAGCTCATAGAAACTAAACCTAGTCCTGAAGTTCCTTTAGCCTTGAATGGTTGAAAGCTGGAAGCTGAAAGCCCCATTCCACAGGGGCTAGCAAAGCACTGGCTTCCCATCTCTAGATGGAAGTGTTTGCATCAAGATCCAAGGCAATGAAGGACCAATCCAACTGAAAGTTCATTTACATTAATTTTTTTTATTATTTGCAATTGTCTCTGCATGTTTTGTATTTCATGGACTTGGCTTGACGGTTTAATTTGAAAGCATTTCCCCCACTTTTAGACCAGGATGTGGTCCGAAGCAGGCTGAAATTTCCCGTTGCCAGTTGGTTATCTTTCACAAGATGAGCAGGAGAAGAAGGGACTTGTTGCAATGGGAAGCAAGAGCTGGATGACATCCTGCTGCTTTCTGATCCTCCTTGAAATGAACTCTTCAGCACCACTTCCACCAGAAACAGCCCACAGTCTTTCCTCAGGCTGTCTTTACCACTGATATCATGGTCTAGCACTGTGGTTGGGACCTCAGACAGGTTCACACACCATCAGAAGCTCCAGGTCATTCAGTGTCATGGTCCTCAAGGCTTTCCAGTGAAAGCTGAGCTTTCTTAATTTCAGAGAAAATCAGTGATAGTTTGGTGGTTGTCACATTTCCATGGGGTTCTGACTAGAAAAAAAAAAAGTTAAGATTGCTTGTTCAAAGTTCACTTGCACTTCAGGATTCATTTGGCAGCAAAACCCTAGAACTGGCAGAAACATTGATGATGAAATGTTTCACAAAGAGGAAAGGTCCTTTCAAGCAAAACATGTTGTTTTCTGGGAAAATATTTCTGATCATTTCTTTTACAGAAGCAAATAAACAAACCATCCAACCAGAAATCCCTTTTTCTTCAAGCTTACATGATTTCTTCCATTTTATGTCATGATTATCTGTTTAAAAAAAAAAGGAAACAGCAGTGTGGGAGGCTGGGAAGTAGAGAAAGATCTTAGCAAAAAGAAAAGAAAGAAAAAGATTCATGTTTGCACACAGTTGTGAAGATGAGGGTGAGAAAACCCACTAGAGGGTTGTGTGTGTGTGGACAGGGATATTATTTCATTCATACCTTCTTTTTGACTCAATTAAATTACGGGTTGAATGTCTCACGCTGCCAACATCCAATCTGTTCTATTCCTAGGAATGCACACAAGCGATCTGGGGATTTCTGACCCCGCAAACACACATCCTGTCTTCTCCTTGACCACCTAACCACAACGCTGTCGGCAATGGAGAGCCTCACCTCCCCAGGTGTGCTCGCAGAAAGGAGCCTCGGGTTGTGCTGCAGTCAGCTCAGTTCCTCCTGCCCTGGCTCTGCAAACTCCCTTTCCTCTCACGGTGAAGATTTAAGGAAGAAATAATAGTGGTAGGTCATTATGACGTTTTAGTGTGTGTTTTATAGGGCATCGTGACTCACTGATTCACTTTGCAGCTCACTGTGAAATTGCCTGTTTCAATCAATCCTGCTGGTGGTTTCTCTAGGAATTTTATGAAGTGTAACTTATATATGTGTGTGTGAGAGTGTGTATACACACAGATATATAAATATATGTATGTATCGGGGGCACTATATTTATTTTTGTTTCTGGAAGAACCGGTTAAAAAGCAAAAAATGAAAATACTGTAATGAAAAACATGAAGCCTCAAAGTGCTGAAAGCAGCACAAGAGTCTATCAAGTCCGGAGAAGAAAATAGCTGCCATGAATAACCCTGGCAGGAGCATCTCTAAGCTCAGTTGCTCAGAGAGTTAGCGGGGTCATTGTCTTTGTTTTGCTTCTTTGTGAGTTGGATGCAGTCTCCACCTCCTATAGCTCTAAAATTCTTGGGCCAGTGATTTCTAAACTTTGTGAGTTTTTGTGCCATGGATGAGTGGCTCATAAATCAACCTTCTGCTGCTGGTGCACAGGAGCAAATTTTCTCTGCATTGTTTTTCAGTTTGGCTACTGCATAGGGAGGTCTGAGGTCTCCCAGGATGCGGAGAGCTTGGCTGCTGCTGGGTGTAGGGAGCCTGAATATCCCAGGGCAGATACACACAGACAGGCTTGGTATTAAAAAACAACAACCCTACACTTCCACGTCCATCTTTTCCTGAAGGGAAAATAGAGACCCTGGAGATAGCATTACTAAACATATCTCCAGGTTGGGCTTGGAGCAGATCCTGAGTAGTGAATAAAGATGCTTGGAGGGAACAGAGGCACTGAAGAAGGAGAGAGAAAAAGGCAAGGAAAATTATTTACTTTGATGGTGATTTTTTGTGAAGGTTTCATATTGGGTGAGGACAGGGACCCTGAACACTTCAAACGAGCTTGTGTGAAGTGTGAAAGAAGCATCTGCTCCCTCCTGGAGAGTTGTGTTGGGTATTTCAGTGTGGGATTGCACAAGGAACCCAGCACACCCACTTCTCATTTTGGGGATGGCAGAGACCCCTCCATTGGCAGTTTGGAGGTGGCAGGGACAGCATGAAGGCTGGGAGCAGAGGGAGAGCGATTTGCTGTTGGCTGCTTTGGGAAGGGCAGGAGGCTTCTTGGCCCATCCAAAGGGTTAATTTAAACCATTATATCAAAGGAAAAGGATGCACAAGCATAGCTAAAGGGAGAAACTGAGGCAGAAGCTGCTTCCTCAGGAGATGCCATTGAGCTCTAAGGCTTGTATCTCATTTTTTTAAAATATATTTTTTGGTGAGGGAAGAAGTTCCTACACAACATCAAAACCCCAAAAAAGGTGAGATTGGAGGTTTTCTATTGGAAGTGCATGGGCTGGGATGGGCATGCAAGAAGACAGACATACAGCAGAGGGTCCATGGACTTATTGTCTAAAAGTAGTTTCTTGGCAATGAAAGAGGTGCAAGTTCTTTATGAAAATGGGCTAGGAGTTATGCTGTATGGAGAAGTGTAGGAAAGCAGTCAAGGAAGAAGTACAGCCTGCTTGTGGGCAGGTTCTAGGAGATGAAATAAATAGAAAAGGGCATCTCGGTGTGACTGCTTGGGAGGTGACATGATGTTCAAGTGCGTATATCAATATAGACTTAGTCAGCATGTTCTCCCTTTTCAGTAGAGAGGACTTGCCCTCCTGAGGTAGGAGATTGTACCTTTGCCTGAGGTCTTCCCAAGTTTTCTCCAAATAGATCTTTTTTTTCCCTGTAGTTCTTTCATAACCAAACACTCATAACTAAAGTAAAGGCATTGGGTGCAATGAATTCAGGGTATCATCCTGCTCCCATCTGAAATCACGAGCAAAATGCTCACTGAGTCTTATGGAGAGCAGGGAAGCAGAAGACCAAGAGTCCCATCATGCCAGCAATCTGACTTACAAGCTGGTCACAGTGTGACCACGCTACCCCTGGTCCACAGGTCCAGAGGGACCTCGACAAGCTGAAGAAATGGGACAACGGGAACCTTGTGAAGTTCAACAAGAAGAAGTGCAAAGTCCTGCTGTGGGGAAGAACAATCCCGGGCACCAGTATGTGCTGGGGGCCCTCAGCTGGAAAGCAGCTTGGCAGAAAAGGATCTGGGGGTCGTGGTGGACACCAGGTTGACCTGAGCCAGCAATGTGCTCTTGCTGGAAACTGGAGAGATCCCAGTGAAGGGACTGGAGCATCTCTGCTCTGAGGAAAGGCTGATAGAGCTGGGACTGTTCATCCTGGAGAAGGGAAGCCTCAGGGGGGTCTCATCAAAGTCTATAAATACCTGGAGGGAGGGTGGCAAGAGGATGGAGCCAGGCTCTTTCCTCTGGTGCCCAGTGACAGGACCAGAGTGCAATTAAGCCAGATGCATTTCTTCATAAAGTTTGCAGAAGCTTAAGGTCTTTGAGCCAAAAAAATTGTCTGAAATTTGTCAGTGGGTTCAAAGTTACAAAGGAGGGCTAAGGCAGGCAAGCTGATATTTAAGTTACATAAAGGGCTCATTTCCTTAGGAAGCCAGCCTAAAAAAATAATCACATCCTTCACAGAAAATTTATGTAGACAGATCCATCAGATATGAGCCTGAACTATGCCCACATCCAGGATTCTCGCTGGAGAGGAATCCTCCCACCCGTATTGTCTCACCCCAAGGTCCTGGCAGGAAGCCTTTATCCCATCCAAGACGTGTGTTGTTGCAGAGCCAAGAGGAGACCTCACACCTCATAGGGTTTCAGTCCACAGCTCTTGTTCTTCCTGGGGGTTTCAAACATACCTGCCAAAAATAACAAGCCCTATCAGTGACTTTCTGCGTTATAGCTGTAAATCTGTCAGCATGAAGCTCAGGACTCTCAAGAGCAGTGGCAAAGGTCTTTGACACTAGACTCTGATTTCTTCTGTCTTGACTGGATCCACACAAGACCTCAAATACATCTGGTGCGTGTTTTCCAAGAAATAAGGGACCCTGCACCCAGGCAAGCTCCTGACTCCCCCCCCAGAAATCTTGTACAGACCATTCTGCCTGGTTCTTGGCTGGTTGGAAAGTGGTGGGACAGAGAAAGCTCACAGGACATGCTGCTACTCAAGGGTTCCTCCTTTTAGCACAGCATAACTGTGATGGCAATCAGAAACAGTGGCTTAACTTGCCTCGTGTGCTTGATCGCCTGACAAGGAGAAATCCTGCTCCTGCTGGTATGTGGGTAGAGAGGAATGCGCAGCACTGAAGTTTTTGGTGTCTCACATTGCAAATGAAAAAACACAAGATCATAGCTAAAAACAGGGCTCATGCGTCCTGCTTTCTGCATTTTGAGGTCAGAAGGGCCTTTTAAATAATCTGGGACTTGCTAAGGGAGTCTAATATAGAGATCCATTGGCATTATAGATGATCTATCTCCTCTGGACCCCAGCTGAACCCATGGAGGTGGTGGGTCTCTTGTAGATGTTTTGACCCATCTGCCCATCTCTGGTGTTTGACATCACTGTCTTAGAATAGCACAAATAGCATATGTTTAGAATATCACTAGACAGCAAGTTCAGACATCTGAATTGAGCTCTAGTCTTCCTGTGTCATGCTTTAAACCCTTTACAAGGTATCCAAACATGAGATGGATGCTATGGCTCATATGACGATCAGTACAATACAGTCAGCACACTCAGTGGACAAGGTAGATCCTCCAGTTGACATCTGCCTTAGATCAGTATAATTATGGCTTGCACTCTCCTGTTTGCATTGACTGCAGTGACGTTAGGTCAACTGGAAGGAGCCCCCCATGCTGTACCTACTTTCTCAAAAGTAGTGGTAAGGTTGGCAGCTAAAAACATTATGACCACTTTGGGGCTCTGTAAGAATGGGTCATGGGGCAGACAGAACCAGGAAAAGAGCACAAAAACCAGAGTGATCGAATGGAGGACTAAGAGAGTGGTAGCTCCATGCATTCACAGAATCCTGGAAGTGCTCAAGGAGGGTCTGAAGGTCTCTAGTCCAACCTTTCACATGAAGCAAAGCTATACCCAATTCTAGATCAGTTGAGTCATACCTCTCCTTGCCATGCAATGTGGAAATAGTTTTCCACCATCTACAGTGCTGTTTCCTCCAGCCCTAAATATTTTCCCACGGCAGGCATCAGAAGGAGATGCACCCTAGGTCTTCTCAGGTACAGTGGAAAAGATCTCTCATTCTTGAAATTCTTGAGCTTTGGGATCTGGTGTCTCAGACCACACGTGAGCCAGGAATAACCCTTGGTCTCAGGGACAACCGCCTCCAGCTTAGAGCCAGACTGGGCTCCAGAGAGCCTCGGGGTGTGAAGGCTGCCCACCTCACCTGCAAGTTGCCTTGCAGCAAGTATAACATCAATTGGTGCTGGACATTGAGGTTTCGTGGAAACCCTCTGCAGTGCTGAGTAACGGTGCATTCAGAACCTATACATGTATAACTCTTCTTCACAGCATGAAAGAAGTCCCATTAAAAGGTTGTTGTAGCAACATATCAAGTACCCATGGAGACTGTGCCAGCTCCCATCCAGTAAAAGTGTTGCACAGGTGTCAAAGGGCATGGGGACTGCTTTCCTTAAAAACACGGGATGCGGTTGAACATGGGTAGAGCTGGTTGAACGGGAGCCCTAAAAGAGCAGTGCCTGCCTTGTGCAGTAGTGCCATTTCATTGAGATACTTCTACCTGCTGTGGGCTGATGATGCTCCATTGTCAACAAAACTGCACCCAAAGTCAGGAAAACAAGGGGGGGGGCTGTGGGGACAGAGGTCCTGCTGCAAGTGGGGAGGGCAAGAGGAAGCTGACCTCACAGATGTCATTTTTTTATAGGTGAGATTCAACTACTGGAACACTGATACTTGTTTTCTCCTCTGTCATGTATAGCCCACACTGCATTTCCCCTTATATTTTCTATTTTAAAGTAACAGAAGAAGCAGGGATTTCATTACTTCCCTCCCACAGAGGCCAACTACTCAGCACAGGTAGAAATGGCACCTTAATTTCCCCTTTACTGAGCAGGTTGATACCTGTTATATCAAAAGAATGGCATTTCTCTGAGAGCAGGCTGGAAAACTCAAATGAAACGATAAGCACAATGAGTAGACAATCATAATTCTTTCTCTGATGATATTTGGAAATGAGAAATTATCACATCCTATTTTGGTAGAACAGGGGGTTGGGATTTATTTAAAAATGGAAAAAAAAAAAAAAGGTCCCCTTTCCAGGAAGAGCACTTAACAATATGCAAGCAAAGTGGATAAAAGCAGCTCAGTAACAACCCCAATTGCACAGAGATTGTCTCCTGCCTTCCTGCACATCTTTGCCTTTTTGACATTTAACTTTAATTTATAGCAATTTAGCTTGCTCTCAGAGGCTGCACTGTACGTTTGGGAAAGCAAATGATCTGTTAAATGTTTGTCTGAAATTCAAATCAGGCACAAAGTACCTTTGTCTTTTCCTTGAAAAGGAAAAAAGAAAGCACCCCCGACCCCCCCATCTGAATATACTTATTTTTGGCATAGAGAGACAAACTATTCTCCCATTATAAATTCATTAATAGGTAAGAGGACAACTACAAAAGAGTTTGGCCCCTTGGTCAAGAGTTACAAAATCAGATGCCCATAGTTAGAGTCCTAAAACACAGTCAGGTGGGCAGTTAAGGTCCCAAATCAAGGAAAAAACACTTAGACATATGGTGCAACCCATGTCCTGACCCCATGGCACGTCCCAGTCCCTGCGTTCATCCAGAGCTGGTGCCTCACCACAACTCATTGCAAAGGAGTGATTCTGAGCTCAACTAAATTCCTGAGATTTTTGGGAGTGGGTAAGAACTCTTCTGAACAGACCATCCATGGTCATGATCACTGGCTGTGCTGAGACCCCGCTGCCCCAAAGATGTCCTTGCTCTTTGTGTGTCTTCTCCATCTCCACGTGCCTGGAATAACAGGAGGACCATGCTGCCACATACTTGTCTTCATTGCATGCCCTGATAGCACCTGGGGCATTCCTTGGGGGTGCAAAGAATTCAGGGATGGTGCTGGAGGACTGTGGAGGTTGGAAGGAGCCATCCTATCTGAGATGCCTGATGGAGTGAACCCTACACTGGGCTCTGCCCAGGCATTTCCCCACAGGTCGATATCCTCAGCTGGCCAGAATGAAACCTGGGACAGCAACAGTGACGTGACACAGTGTTTGCTCCATAGGATCCTTTTATTTAGCGATGGAAATGTAACATCTGACAGCCAGTTAAGTTCACTAGTCCTGCCTGAGCTCAAAAAAGGGCTAATTTCCTGCTGTGTTGAGGAGCCAAATCACATCACAGAGGAGTCCATGAGCACCACAGTCAGAGCAGAAGGACCACATGGCTGTGAACAAGTGCAGGGAGAAGAAATAAGACAGCAGCAGTGAACCATTTGGTTGGTATTATTGTTCATGGAGTCACAGCTTTCTACAAGTGTCTAGGATTCAAAATTGTTGGCTACTGAGATTTTTCTATGCTGTCCATTAATATTTCATTTTCTGAAAATATAATTTCCTTGTGTTCATTTTAATGAAACTAAAGCATAGATATCTGAGAAAGAGTTAATTCAGACTTTATTTTTTTTTGCCTCTTCCTGCTCGTGAATTGCCTACAAGTGACCTGTGATTTTCCCAGGGTTGGCAATTATTCAAAATTATTCACTGATGACCTTGTGAATATTCTTGGCCTTTCAGTTACTTGCAAGGAGTCTGTGAGTGGGATAAAGTCTGAAAGCAGGGACAGGTCTGAGGGTCAGGAACTGGTCTGGCTTCCAGGAGAGTTACGTGGGACAACGTATCTCCAGCTGACCTTGGTCACATCACTTAATGCCTCTGGACTTCCAACTCCCCATCGGAGCTGAACCTGCCTTTCCGTGGCAAGGACTCTTTTGATGATAATGGTGAAATTATTCAAGTCTGGGAGATGCTTCTGTGCTAATGTCAGTGTAGGGCCAAGGTGGAAATATCTTGAGCCATTAATTCAGAGAGGTAACAGAACAAAGGTTGTGCTTTTGATTGGATGAGAAACTTAAAACCAGGTTTCTGGGGCAATTTCAAAATTTGAATGCAAGTTCCTAGAAACTGTGCACTCACTAAATATGAGCTATTGCTCTCAACGTGGGAGCAAGAGACTGAAATCCAATAACCATTTACATACAGGGCCTCTTTTAGCTTCATAAATCAATTCAAAACTCCATCCCCATGACCATTCTGGGATGCAGGCTGGGGGCAGCCAATTTCTGTAGCTGTTGCCTCAATAATCTCAGTGCCAGGACTATTTGCAGAAAATGCACACTCTGAAAAGTGTCACTCACACATTTGAAGAGGTTTGTTTAAAATTTCCAGCAAACGCTGTTGGAAAAGCCCTTCTCGTCTCTTACTGTAGCACTTGTTAGAAGCAGTGCAAAAATCTGTCCTCAGGACATCAAGCCCCCCTGTGATTTTCTTCTTTCATGGTAATCTGACAATAGGATGAAAATCTTTCTTGCAGTCCCCTGCTTTTACATCACTGGCCTCCTGCCCTGTGTTTTCCAGTGGACACCTCCTACAAACTTTTTATGAAAAGCCTCTGCTGCTTTGGGTGGAGGGGAGAGCTCAGAACGTGTGACAACTTCAGCAGTGACATTTAAGGGAGGTAAAAGCCCACGGTAGATTTGAACGCTGACATCCGCTCGCATCTCTCCTCGGATGGCTGGACCACGCTGGGTGCAGCCAGCCGAGCATTGGGACCATGCCCATCGTGATGGGCAAGTCCAGGCTTCCCAGAGGCTTAAGGTAACTGGAGGATGTGGGTCTTGGCCAAGATGTTCATCATTAACACGTGGCTTCACATCATGTGTGTATGGCTATGTTTGCTTATTGCCATGGTATCTGCTTTGTTGCCTCAAAGGAGATAATGTGGATATTAAGGACATGAGAGACTCTCCTCTTCTGCATAATATTCCTCTTCCCTTTCTGGGAGATTTATTCTTCCCTAGCACAGACATGACAGCATTGAGCCTATAAAGTCAGAGCTGAACTGCAGCATATCTTTTAGAAAAAAAGTCCTATCGCACTTTAAAACCTGGAGCGATAAGGTATTTACCACTGGGTTTGCAAAGCTCTTGCAGTCATTACTTCTCTGTGCAGTTTGAAAAAAAAAATCACCTTTCATTTCCAATGTGAAGTTTTCTACCTTCATTGTCCAAACACCTTAGATCAACACGTGGAGAAAAAAACAAAACTAATGTGAACTGCAGGTCCCCTAGCACCAGAGGTAAGTGAAATCTTGCCAACTCAGGCATTTATTCCAAGTTCATCATTGCTGTCTGAGCACATGTGAACTATGCAGGAAACTGAAGCTGTTATCATTGCTTTGATAGACCCCGCTTGTCTCCAAACGGCTTCGGTTTTCATCTGCCCCATCCCATGGGACATACTGGCAAGCTGCCTTTTTTTTTTTTTTTTTTCCCCTAAACAGGTTTGGTTTTTTTTCACAAAATGCCTGTTTTTCTGACATGTTCTGGTTTGACATCACTTCAGAGCATAAAACCATTGCTGTTCAGTTGGGTTTCCTCTCCCCTTTACTCCTTAAATGTTGCTGTTATAAACGATCAGAAAAATGATGGAGAAGGCTGCAGAGAAGAAGCCTGATGGTGCTGTTGAACCATTGGCCAGGTGTGCTCTGAACTCCCACCATTCCTTCCAAAAAATGTTGTGTTTCCAAAGGTTCAGCTGCCAAGGACAGGCAGTGAGCATCCTTGGTCCATGGAGTGAGATAGGAAGAGATGAGAATGTGTGGCCCTTCCACCAAGTCTGCGTAGGCCCTATGGTGATGCCCTGCAGACCCCTTTTTGCCTTGGACAGCTGCGAAGACATGAATTTCCCCAATCAAGTCTTCCAACAAAGAGGCAGAAATGTTTTAACTCTACAAGGCCCAAGGATCTGGCCACCCACGCATGCCAAAGAGGTAAGAAACAGTAAAATCCATTTAATTTTCAAGCCTCCCCTAGATTGTTAGATTGTCCCAGTGTGGATATGAGTTACTGGTGCCTGAGGAAAACTACATGACACCTCATCTAACAAATTAAATGTTTCCATGCAATTAAAATGAAGCACTCAGCCTTAGTGTAATAAACTTGAGGCTATTAGTATTCCTAGCGCTGTTGCCTTCATTGTGCTTTACAGTGCCATAAATATAGGCTCAGCATGATGGCTCAGCAGGCACCGGGCATAGAGAAAAATATCTTGTAATATTTGTTATTAAAACATTAAAAAGTCCTTTACTTGAGCACACACATTTTTAAAACCTCTCTGTCTTGGAGCCTCTGCTTTTAATCTCTCCGTGTGCCCCGTGGCATTCCATCACGGCTTCTTGCTGGAGCAATGGGGAGAGCTGATGGGAAGTGCTGCATCCCCTCGGCTGCTCTGGGGCAGGGAAAAGCACCTAAAGAAACCCAACGCTGGTGAAGACCATGTCCAAAGGTGGGAGAAACCCTTGTGAGCTTTTCGAGGGACTTGGGTGCTGGGTAATGGAGAAGACCATCCAGAGAAGGAAATGTTCACATCTGGAGTTGGTGACACTGAAGTTCAGTTGCCTGCTTAGGAGATGTCCACGTCCCTGTTATAACTTGAAGGAGACCGAGGCATCTACAGAGAAACTATCAGACTTTGGGCTCAGCTGCCCACATGAAGGTGTCTGGTGCTGTCTGAGAAGCCCCGGGGTATCTTTGACACCTGTGCAGTGCTGGTGGACAGGACACAGGACTCATGGGAGACCCAGGACCCTTTGATGGCCAGGTGGCATTACCTGGAGGACTGGAACCAGCTCATAGGGTAAGACCTCACCAAATAAAACAGCAAAAGGTGTAGGGGTCTCCATGTGCTCTGAGTGTGTAAACTCTCCATGGAAATGTTTTTGGTGAAGTCAGTGGAGATGTTGGTGTGATCCATGGGGCTGAATGAAGACATCTTCTTTAGCATGGGATGGGTCATGTCCTAGACTCCACCAGCTGCACCAGCAAGCTCTCCCTGGGCTGATGGGCTCCGGTAGAAATGTCCTCCCTGAAGACAACCAGGGTTAAGCAGACAAAGCTCATCTAAAGGCACTTGAGCACATTTTGGGGGAGACACCTAACAACAGTTCATAACATCCCAGTCTGTAGCCTTTTTCCAGCAGCCTGGAAGATATTCCTACAAGGACCTACTCTTTCTCTGACATCCAGCTGAGTTATCTTTGCCATATTTCCACCCATGCTCTCCTAATTACACCCTCTTAAGTATCCCGGAGCGGTATTCTGCCCCTGCAAGTCTCCATAGATGGTTAATAGTTTTCACACCACAGTTTCCCTCTGTTGCAGCCTCGCTAAGCAATGTCTATTTGAACTAATTCAGAGAGAAGGGTTGCAAGGGGTTTAAATAAAATCCAAACAGAAACTCTTTATCCACTAATAGTTTCAGCTAAAAATAGGCAACAAATTTCTTTGCTGAGATTTACTCTTTATATACTTGGTTATATGCATGTGGGTTTGAGCTTTTTTTCCTTTATCCACTATGTAGGTACTGATTTCGCTCAGTATTTGTTCTATTAGTTACAGCTACAATTGCCAGCATCACCTTCTTTTTCAATATCTGCTCTTTTTTTTTTTTTTTTGACATTTGCTTTAGAATTTCTTTTCCTCCCTTCATTCTCATCAGTCTGTAAGTGGGTGCCACTCATGCGATCGTACTAAATTCCTGAGCTCAGCTGGGCTGTTCCGGCACACCCCTGGATCCCTGATACCGTATCTCTTCCCACAGCTGGTGAAAAAGCACGAAGCATCTTTCTGAATCACCTGAGCTGGCCAAAGCCAAAGCAGTGAGAAATGAATCTCTCTCCTTAACATTAGATCCTTCCTAGCACTGTCCTTTTCTCTTTAGAAAGGGACACATCGTTGACTCCACATTGCTTTGTAAATTCTGCAATTTCGAGTTTAAACATTTGTTAGTGGATTTTTCTTAGCATCCTCTGCAGCACAAAATTGGGTGGTTGATTTGTGCTGTGCCTGGTCACAGTTTCTGAGAATCCCCTTATTGCCTCTTTATCAATACCCATCCTGCTTTCCCAGGCAGCTTCTCAATTCGTCTCTGCTATTACAGACGGATTTAAAACAAGGAGCTTTATCTCTTGCTCAGTATCCCTATCACCTCTGCCATCATTCCCCCTCCTGCTGAGATTCAACCACCAGAGAACGAAATACATTTTGGGAATGTCTTGTTTATGCCACGTAAAGGATGAACTGCCTAGCTTGGGAGCTGCCCCTTTAGCATCCTCAGAGAATCTTGAGCTTATTTCTTAAACAAAATATGAGAAAGTTTGAAATCCAATGTAGGAAGGTGTCACCCATGTGAAACCTGGCAATTGAGGGTGTGTGAAGGTTACCTACTGGGAGAGTTTTTAATACAACAACACAAAAGTTCTTATTAGCTCCCCATATGCCCTTAAACTTTACAGACCGTCACAATGCGGCCATCTGGATCCTGGGCACATGATCTGAGAACAAAGCACTCGCCATTTACAGTACATAAATCTGGGGGGATTTCAGTGTAGGTGATCATAAAAATGTGGAAGCACCAGAGGTCAGAGCACTTGTCTGATGGCCATAAAAACAACAGCGATGCACAAAGCAAGTCTTTTTTGCTCAAATTTCTGATATTCTTCACCACTACAAGTGAAGTGACATTCACACATAAGACAGCAGGAGAAGACAAACCAGGGCTATCATAAACACCGGAGGGGAGAAATCTAGTCATAGGAGACTGTGGGACCAATAAAAGCATGTGTTATCAAATCTAAGAGGTTCTCACTTATTTTTTACACTCCAAAGGTTTTCTTGTTGCTCCATGGGAAATGCGACGCATCAATCCAGCCCTCTGTCTCCTCTGGCCATGGGTTCTTCTCTCAGCGTCTCATCGGGGGAATTTGGTATTTACCGTTTGAATGAAAGCTCCATCCTGAGAAAGCGTCCTGCTGGAACTCGAGTGGAAATAAATTCATCACGTACCTTTCTGCATTTTCAGGCAAAAGAAGAAAGAATCCTACCAAACCTTACAGTCCCTGTCCTTCCTCCCCCATGATGTGCGCTCACCCTGGCACCGTCCAATTAGTGCTAATTGATGCTTTCAGCAGTGGATGTCCGATTCCGTCTGCATTTCTGGAGAAGGTCACTCCTGGTCCCAGGCTGAGGGGGACGTGTGGAGGGATGCGTTTACGCAGGGACCGAGGATTGTGCTGGAGAGAGGGACCGGCAGAGCACCAGGTCTTTCAGCAGAGATGTGGCTCCATCCTTCTCATTACCTGTCACTGGGCCTCTTAATTACCCTTTCTCTCCCTCTCTGACAATCAGAATTGCGGCTCCTCCAGGACCCGTTTGCTGGAGGTGGGCAATGGCATTATTAAAGTCTGCTGTGTGCCAAATGTCAGAGACCGGCGCTGTCACATCCCCTGCATTCGTGCGCACGGCATCACATCCTCACCGCCCACTGCTCCCAGTTCCCGGGGAACTTTCCATCTGGGCCGGTGGGTGACATATATCTTTCAGCACTGACTGGGTGAAGATGGGGGGAAAAAAAACCCCAAAAGGCCAAGGACCTCATCAGAAATGTGTGGAAACAGCAAATTACCCATGTGGGCACATCCTCTGGCTGCCGGTGCTTCCTGAGCTCCCCAGCATCACACCAGCATCGTGCAGAGGCAAGACCTTGCAAGAACTATAATTCTGCATTAGTGTCTGATCGCCTCAGCATCCTCTTTCCTCTTCATGGCTTTTTACAACTGGATCAATAAGATTACACTGGTAAAGGCAGAGAGGGGAAAGCCGTGTATCTGAGCCTGTAGAGCACGAGCACACTTCCCATCCTGTGCGGGATCGGAGCTTCAATCCCTCCAGAGTCCCTCTCTCCTGATGAATAAAATACAGGCTGCTGCATCTGCTGTTGGTTTTTTTTTCTTTTTTTTTATTCTTCTTTTTTCTTTCTCAAGGATAAATTAAAATATTCAGAAGTTTCTTTACTCTCCCTATCACAGGTGTTTTTCAAGAGCTTTAGTTCGTAGTTGTCTGAGTAGCCCCCATTTTTTGACAGAAGTCTTATGAGACAAATTTAGATGTGAAACAGGAAGATGAGGGGCAAACTGAAGAGGAGAAGAGAGAAAACAACACCAGGGTGAGAAAGGAAAAGAAGGAATATGGGAGTAGAGGGAGAGGATGAGAACAATGCAGAGATCAAACATGGGATCATGCAGCATTTGAGGGCTGTAGGGATCATCCTGGAGGGATGAGGTGGTCCTGTGGGAAGCAATGGATATTCCTTCGAAGGGCATAATGGGGATTTGGGGTTTTTTTCTTGCTTTGCAAGCCCTGTACTGTGCTCCTAGGCTTCAGACCCAGTGTGCTGCATTGAGGGACCACACAGTGCTGCTGTGCCCCATGGCTCACGTTGGTTTGTGTGCTCTGGGTGGGCATTTGCTGTGACATCCCAGCTGAGAAAAACTTTTGTTCAACCCAAAGTCGTCAAGGATGGGCACAGTAAAAGTGACAGCAAGGCACCAAAGAGCAATGTGGGGAAGATGACTCCTCTACCAGAGTGTCCATATCACACCATGCAGCGTGATGGAAAGGCCATGAGCTGGAGGAGGACATTCCCAGTGTCCTTTGAGGAGCTGACACATGGGAGGGCAGGCTCCTGGGCTTTGCAAGCAGCTTCTGCACTTGCATGGTCCGAGCCAGTGCCAGAGTCAGTGGGTACCACTCAATGGCATCTCCAGTGCGGGTGCACAGCAGGGATGCAGGGACAAGTCTCCTGGGATGAAGCAACAAAGAGAGAGATGGCTGGTGAGGATTTAATCCCTGAATATGGAATAAAAACTGGTCAGCAAAGCAAGCTGTGAAGTGACTCATCTGAGTAAGAGCTGCTCTAAAATAACAGCCTGTGAGCATGGTTTTAACTCTCTAGTACATGTAACTTACCCAAATATCAGTCTACATACCTCAAACCTGCTTCTTTTCCCAGCCCTGAAGCAATACTGATGTGTCTGGAGGAAAAGTGCGACAGTGTCTATTCTGATAATGATGCGAGGGAGTCTGGGGGAGCTTTTAATAAAATTCAGTCACGGGCACAAATTGCACCTTTCATACTGGCTTTGGAGACAGAATAATTTTCATCTGGGGAGAGGTGATTTTGGGGCTCTTTATTTAAACAAATGTGTCTGTTTCTCTGAGATGGCAGGTTGCAATTACAGCATGCTGGTCAGAACAGGCAGGGCTGGGTGGCCAAATTTCCATCCTCCAGCCCAGCCGGGAAGGGAGATGTCTCCCCCAACAGAAGAAGCTGTTGGAAAGTGCAAAGCCACGGCAGGAATAAGAGGCAACACACAGCAGTGAGACTAATGAGTCTGCTGCTCGACTCTTGGCTTATTTAAATTCATTTCGGACTTGGGGAACTTTTCCTGTGGTTTTTTTTTCTCATGTTCCTGCATGGTTGAAGGACATTTGTGCTGAAGGTAATTGGGTGGATTTAAAGCCCAATGCTCGCCTGTTTGAGATGCTCGGGAAGGAATTTTTCCCCAAACAAAGCAAATTGTTTCTAGGTCAGATCCTCAGCTGCTGCAAAGTGACAGACATCCCGTGACCTCTGCTAAGGGCTGGACATAGTGTGCTGTAAAACACCGTATTTGTCTCTCTGTTGTTATTATTTTGTTAAAGGATGAAATCTTCAAAGGGAGCCAAAGGATCATAGGAGCCCAGATCTTATTGAAATGCGGCCAGGCTTATACGAATTTCTCCAGGGTACTTAATTCCCACAGTGCTCTTGAAACAATCCTGGCCTTTGGGCTGGTGATGTGATCAGCACTGTAACACACAAACAAACAAACAAAGCTGTCTGATCTGTGCCTTCTGCACCACTCTTCTTACCAAGGTGGAGGCTGAGTCCAAGGAGATCGACAGATTAAAACAGAGAGTTCCAAAAGGGTCCTCCTTGGAGGTTTTATCCTCATCCCAACATGGTAGGACTCATATGTAGGATGAGGTCTTCACGGGACCCATCATGGCCCAACAGAGGTTTTGTTCTTGCCTCAGTGTAGGGTTGTCCCAGCCTTCTCCTCCAGGGCAAAAGACAGAATGAATAAGGCCTGGGCCAGATTGCCTGTGGGCTGCTTTAACTGCGAGGGACACACCCCAGAGAGACTGTCCGTGTAGGAGTCATCAATGGTTTTTTGGCTTGGGATGTCTAGGCTGGCCACCCATGAGTGATCCCTTCTGGCTTACATTTCTGTGAGCCTACCCTGGACATGTAGAGGTCTCCAAAGCATTGGAGTAAGGATGCCTACTGATAGTTTGTTTAAATAGAAACACAGAATCGCAGAATGGTTTGGGTTGGAGGGGACCTTCAAGATCATGGAGTCCCACCCCCTGCCATAGGCAGGGACCCCTCCCACTAGCCCAGGCTGCTCAAAGAAGTGTAATTACAGGCAGGAGTGGGGTCCAGGGGATTCCTGCCCCAAGGAGAAATGTGGTTTTAGGTTTGATGAGTGAGGCGCATTTTGCTGTTCTGATGGATATGCCCATGCCCTAGAACACAAGGTGAAAGACCATCCTCGTTGTTAGGTCAACCTCCCTCCTGGTTAAATCATTCACAGCAAGACAATGGCAAAGCTGTCTCTAAGCCTCGTTGGACCCAGGCTGTCTAATAAGGGCTCTTCAAATGGGTGGAGACACCCGCCTCCTCAAGGGAAGGCATTTCTGAAGGCAAGGACCAACAGCTTTGTTGCATGATGCATCCCATTCCTGCCCCACAGAGTCTACCCAAGGATCCCTGTTGCTGGGTATGTCAGCCTCTGACTCCAGGCGTGGTTCAGGGCCCCGTGCAGATCAGGGATGGTTTCCACAAGGCAGTGGAGACAAGGCTGGTCTGGTCTGAGGGGAGGGGGCAATTTTATCCATAGGAATGGAAGCTGGGCTGAGGGAGACATGGCCTGAGGGATGCCCGATGTTTGCCAATATGCCTAATGTCTCTGAGCTAGTACCTCTCCCCTCTTCAAATGGGGAGTGTGAAGTGAAGTCCTTGTTCACCTGACTGATTGCTGTGCTTCAGGATCCCTCTAGCTGGGAGTAAACTTGTAAAGACCATCTGCTAGCAGATTGTGTTTGATTTGCTTGAGGTATGACCAAGGTCAGCAGATGTCAAATTCACCATCCTGGGATGGAGATGTTACCCTGGGATGGAGGTGTCACCCTGGGATGGAGATGTTACCCTGGGATGGACACGTCAGCCTAGGGTGGGGATATCACCCCAGGATTTCCTGGCACAGAACTGAAGGGAAAGCTGCTGGGACTCAACAGGGCTCCTTGGGAGCATGGTGGAACCCCTGTGGGAGGGATGAGACCTCTCCAACAGCAAACAAAGACCTGGCAATGTGGTCCAAAGTGACGTGCATGGGCTCACGCTGAGTCTGAGCAGCTGAGGCCAGCCCTGGACCCTGCTGCCTTCCAAAACAGGCTGGCATTCAATGTGCATCCTGCTGTCTTGCTTGTTAAGTGATTGCCCTGTTTTAAAAAGCAAAGACGATTGATTTGCTGAAGTGTCCCTTCGCATGTGCAGCTTCCAGCTTGCAGCTGCTGCTCTAACTGTGAGACAGAAATTTCTCCCGAGACAGGAAAGAATGTCAGCTTAGGTTAAAAAAAAAATTAAAAAAAAAAAAACTAAAATGATTCTGCAAACTTAAGCAAAGAAATTAGCACAATTCTGGAGCTTAGCAACAAGAATCGCTCCTGAAACATTTCAGTAATTGTTGTTTTAGTCTAGCTCCCAGGAATAAATCGTGTCCTGATGTTGTATTCATGTTACCATGTTACAAAGCTAAACTGGATTTGCAATATGTCCTTTCCTTCATATACAAGAGGTGTAAGGTGGGAATTTATGTTCACATTGGGCTGCGACTTCATCAGCTCTTCCCAGCAAAGCAAGGGGGTAACTAGCACCGATAACTAACACCTCCGTGAAGAACTAGCAGACCCAGAGATGAGTGCCAGTGCAAAACGAGAAGACATGTTTGGATTATTCTCCATTGAAATTCTGTTAAAATCAATTTTCTCATCAATTTTTCTTCGTTCTGAGTCATTGTGATTCCCAATGAGATGTAAAAGCTGCTTTTGGCCATTTGGGGTCACTGAACATATAAGAACCGTGCAGTTTTAAAGCATTACCATTTGAAAAAGCACACAGTCATTTTTATTTTTTTTTTGCATTGTAATTTCACTAAAGTGGTCCAATATAATGAACAACCCACACAGAATAAGTATCAAAATGTTTGCAGTACCATACAAGAAACATGAAAAAACTGACCAGGTTTGCAGTGCTCCAAGCCCATTTACACCTGCATAAATCAGAGGAGACAAGCTTTTGCTCCTTTGACTTTGCACTTGGTTTTTTGTTTGTTTGTTTGTTTGTTGGTTTGGTTTTTTTTGTGTTCTTCCTCAAAAGGGAGTAAAGGTGTAAAATTCTTTCCCCCAAAAAAATCGGCAATTATAGTCACCCACAAAGTAAATCTACAGTTTTGGGGTCCTCATTCCAAATTCCTTGCACACTTCCAGCTATACTGATTTTGCTAGCAGAAAAGGAAAGCAATCCCAAGCAGCTCCTCCCATCAAACTACTCTTCTGCAAAATTCGTCCTCCGATCCCTCAGCCCAGAATCTAATGGACCTGCAAAGACTTCATGGTTTGGCTCAACATATCTCCAACAGAGCAAGTAGAGCAGGCAAAGGCTCCTCCAGCTTCTAGTTATAGTTGTGGCTTGGGTCAGAGATGCAAAAGGAGCCACATGGGGAAGCATCAAGCCCCTGCAGATTGGTTTGACTTCTCTTTGGTCCTGGTAATCCTGCTGTAGACAGTCATCTGGGATCCACACCACGGAGAAGGTTGGGTTGATGGATCAACTGTGTCCGTGAGGCTGCAAGATGCAATGGAGAGGTTTTTGTCCACATTGGCCACATTTTGTACTCATAGACCATAGGGTCACAGGTTCATTTGGACTGGAAGGGACCTTCAGATTTTTCCTTGACCCCAAAGCAGGGTCAGCTACAAGATTAGACAAGGTTAGTCAGGATTTTGTCCAGTCTGGTCTTGAAATCCTCCAAGGATGGAGGCTGTGTTGGTGTCTCAGCCCTTTCCAGTCCTGGAAGATGATTTCCTTGCTGCTAGCTTCACATGAATATTGGGTGTGGAGGTGTTATTTCAAGGAATCTGTTCTGGGGAATAGTCAGCTGTTATCTGCCACCTGTGAAAAAATGCAGCAATCCTCAAATGATCAGTCTGGGGCTGTGATTACAGGTCCATAGAACAACATAATGCTGCATTTCTGCCCTCGTGTGTCTGGCTGTAAAAGTCTCTGCTGTTATTAAAAAAAAATAATGTTGGCTTCACCAAAGTCCACAGTGAAAAAAAAGACCCCAAAGCCTTGGATCACAGAAGAACTGTCCTAGAGCTTAGCCTACTATCCTGCTTCTAAGAGAAGCCACAGCAGAAGCTGTGAGAATATGAACAGGGAGGGGCACAGACATGACACTACCATGTAATACTCCTCCAACCCATAATAATTCATGGTTCTGTGTAATTAATAGACCTCACTGGATTTCCCATTGTGAACTAATCTGATCAACTTTTGTTTTCAGTGTGAAACACATCCAGCAGCAAAGACCACCACCACTAACCATGAGTGTGAGGAAGCACCTCCTTGTCTTCCTTTCTGTCCTCCCTCTTGCTGCTTTCCCTTGCTGTCCTGGCACCCCTGAGCGGGCAGACGTGGTGTTTTGCTGGCTGGGAACCCAGGGATGGATCCTAGCTCATGTTGTGGATGGTGCCTGGAGGCAGGTGCTGCTATTCCCTGCTCCAAAGCAAGCGTGGATGGTGGAAGGTGTATTGCTAATGACCTGTGTTGTTGGCCAGCTACCAACTGCATTTGTGCTCCAGAGCTGGGGGGAGTATATTTGGGTGCTGGACTCCAAGGCTGCCATTCTTTTAATCTGGGGGATTACCCCCATGATGAGGGTTTGAGTAGCATGAAAACCATTTACCCATCTGTGCCTCAGCTTCATAATTTATAAACTGGGATTAGCCTTGCTTCAAAAAAGTCAGGGGACACAGTTTGGCTTCTATAACACCTCTATCCTCAGGTGTATAGCCCATGTTTCACAGAAATTATGTAATTGGGTGAAACTCACCACCAGGAAAACACATTTCCGCTAGCAAATGAAACACTTCTCCAAGTCCTCTCTAGGTGTAAAGGGACGTCAGAGCCGTAGTTTAAAGCTCAGAGAGTAAGAAGCTCCTTCTGCCATCTGATGGTGAATGGAGGGAAGGAGTCCCAGCACTACATCTGCTCAGTGTTACGGAGGATCAGACCTTCCAGACTGAGGATTGCTTTTTGTCCTTCTACTATTGGCAAGGACTGGAAAACACAGCCAAGGGGAGAGCTTCAGTTTCAGATGTCCATCCTGGACCTCCCCCAATGACACTTGCAGTAGCCACCAGGACAGGGGCCAAACTGAGAGCACTTCACTGGGTGCAAGCTGAAATACTTAGGAGTATGTGTTTGAACATGTGGGAGGAAGGTGTGGGAGTGATCCTGAAGGTCCTCTACATGTCTGGAAGTTTCTCAGGGATGTTCTTCTTTCACTGAGAGGACTACAAGAAGCTACTTGTATTGTAGGGATGTTCTCATCTAACCAGCCTGTAAACTAAGTTGACCTATGGCAAGGGAAAACAGCATTTCAGGGAAGGGAAGGCTTTGGCATTGGCTCAGGAACAGCATTACTGGTGCAACCTTCCTTCTGGCCCTTGGAGGCTCTGTTCTTTCCCTCAACAACTCCCCCACAACCTGACCAAGCTCATCGTCATTGCTCTTCCACCTCTGCTCTTCCATCTGCTCTTCCATCTGCCCCAACCATGGAACTAATGGTCTCTCTCCTCTGTCCTTCAGACTCTCTACCTACATCCAGTCTCCCCAGCCCCTGCAAAAACCAGTCCTCCCCAGCACGGTGGTGCATGCCTTCCCTGCCATGCTGGGACCTGGTTTTTCAGAGTCCAAATTCCTGCATCCCTGCAAGGTCCCAGGGGGCCTGACAAGGCAGTGAGGTCTCTGTCACTGCAGTTAGAGGGTGGCTAGTGACCGTGTAAGTCCCAAGTCCACAGAGTGGAAGGTAAATCGTGCCTCATGTCAGCAATGTTGACTCGATGGAGGTCTGGGAGGGAAATAAACCTCAGCCCGCACCAGAATGGTAGTCTTTCAAACTGATAACAAGGGCTTGATTTCACAGAGAGTGACATTCCTCACATTTTTCCCTGTGATTAATGCTTTCCTTGTATGTCCTTGCCACACCACAAACTCCTTGGTTGCACAGTAACTCCTTGTGTGCTTCAGGACACGTCCAGCAAACAGCAATAAAGTCTCAAAGCTGGAGCCATCATGGTGAAGAGCTGGGGGACAGTCTGCTGTGGGGTGGGGTCGTGCCGCAGAGTCCATGCCCCCATGGAGGCCTTGGGAAGAGCACACAACAGTATTATCACCGCTTGACTGCCCCGTGCAAGGTGGGGTTGATTGCCAAAGCTGAGTCATGAAGCGGGATGGTGCGAAAAGGGCAGCATCCCTTACTCATGCATGAGAAACAGTTGTGTGGGAGGAACAGGGGAGCTTTTTGGGTTCCCAAGGCCTTTTGTAGGTCTGAAAGAAAAGCAGTAAGCTTCAAATCAGGATCAGGATGGAGGGGACTATTCCGTGTTTTACTTGCTGATCAGTGAAACAAGTGGAGCGGGTATCACTGGAGCAGAGATGTTAGTAAAGTGAGAGCTGGTATGGTTGCTCGTTCTCCTTATGTGTCTTGTTTATGTTCAGAGAGCATGGTGGCAGCAGCAGCAGCATTGCTCATCTGAGACCTGAGTCCTTCATGGATGCCAGACCTTCACAAGCAGTGAGGTATGAGCTGCTCTTTCCAGGGGAGGGAACAAATCCTGAGGGCGTATCGTCACAGAATTGAATAGGCACGTGAAAGCAATGGATAGTGCTTTCCACCATGGGTCTGGTGCATTTTATTCAGGTCCCTGTGTCCAGTATGAGTAGCTGGATTCAAAAGACCATTCATCTCTTTCAAATCACTTTCGGTCCCCCTCTCTGAGTGCTGAACGGCACCCTCAGCATTTCTAACAGGTTCACCTTCATGGATTCTCAGCTCAGCTTGTTTCTTCCTCTTCCCTTCCCACCACCTTGGGCTTTAAGGGCACGTCCCTTCCTCCACAGTGAGCTTACAGCAGTGGCTTCAGCGCTTTGTTCCCTGCCTGAAAAGGAAGCCAAGAAACCAATGCTAATTTTAACTGTAATTAAAAGCCAAGTGCGAATGCTCAGTCAAGGGTCAGCTTGGGTGAAGTCCCAGGCACAGCAGCAGAGTGGCTGTTTCAGGAGTGGGCACGTGCCTCGTGCCTGAGCTCTCAGCACGGCAGAGCTAATTGCCTCTGGAGCAGTGCTGAGCTGGCAGGGCTGCCCAGCTTTCCAGCCCTGAGCCAGGCTCTTCACCTGGAACCGTGTGGTACCAACAGCTTGTCCATGTCTTGAACCCAGAGGCTGCATGGCACCATGGCAGGAGCTCAGGGACCAAGGGGCAGCCAAAGCTTCCTCCCTGAGATGTTTCTGTCCTTGGGAAGCTGTGTTGGGAACTGTGGCAAGGTGGGTGGATGACCCAGGATGAGGTTGGGGATGTACCTTCCTTCTGTTGGGATATATGTGACAGGCACAGCTACACAGCACAGCTTTGTAGAATCTGGGCCTGATCCTTCTACTCCAGGGTGCAAATCAGGAGTAGCTTCGCAGGTGTCATGGAGGTGTCGAATAGGACTTTTGGAAGTTCCTGAGGGCTGAGGTTTCCTTATTTCTATTTTATTAGTCTGATTAGTATGTATTTTATCAGGGTTGTCACCTGGAGGTCATTTCCAAGGTCCCAGCTATTCTGGAGTTTGGTGCTTGAAACAGGCTGAATACTGGGCTCAGTTCCCCCGTTCTCTCCTTCACCTCTGTTCACTTTACTTCAGGACTTTTTCAAAATGTCTGAATCCACCCGTGTGAAGCTGGTGGGAGATCAGAACATGGTGTAGTGGCCTTTAACTGCTTTTTTGCTATCCTCCATCCTGATGTTATACACCAGATGCATCTTCTTTTTGAACCCTCGCAAAGATGCTCTCCCACTGACTTCCTCTGGAGCAGTGTTTACTCCACTCTCCCTAAATAACAGATCCAAGCTGTTCAGTCACTAGTTAATTAAACACCCTTCTGAGTAGCTTGACTGTTTGGCAACAATACATTTGAATAGATGATTTGAAAAATACTCCTGCAGCAAAGCTTCCTCTCCTCCATCCCACTGTGGTGGCATTGTCCATGTACGTGTCTCTATAGCCCCTTGCACGGCAACAAAAGTGTCTCTGCTTTATCTTATTGAGATAAACATGGATTTACCAAATACGCTCATTTTCTTAGAGGCCACAGGAAAAGTGTTTCAATAAGATGGAATCACAATAACTTGGTAAGAAAACTTTATATTGCTCGGGGCTATGGGTGAGATCAGTCTCAACTGAAGCAGATATTCAGAGGAATATTTTCTTCAGGTGCTACTACTGGGTCATGGGAAAGAACTGTGGTCCTCATTTCTTGAGGTAATTGTAGCTCTTGGGACTCTCTTGGAGGAGGTAGAGGATCTGTCTGCATTTCTTGGCCACCTTTGGAGGTGATCACATTTTGCCTCCGGGGAAGGACAGCCTTTCCAATAACTTCTGAGCACCTGTCCCAAAATCAACATCTGTGCATTTATGTTATGATACGATATAAAAAAATGCACGTTGCCAAGTTTTCATGCAGCTTCCGCAGAAGAGAGAAAGATGTAGTTTCTCTCTATTAAAGAGAGTGCAAGAGTATGTGGTTAGGAATAAAGTCTCTGGGTACAGCTACACACAAACCAGTTGGGAAGATGCCTGCCTAGAAATGCAGCCAATGGGTGTCAAAGATTTCCATACCCTGTACGGGAAACAAAGTGATTTTATGAACCAAAATGAGATGGATCCAACTAGCAATTTCAAAATAGCCACCATTAGAATATCATGTTTTCACGTAACCAAGTTATTTCCAGCCAGTCAAGCAAGAGCGAGCAGGATCTCAGATGCCACCTTGGTGGTTAACACGGTGTTATCCACGTCATTTTGGGATATCAAACACTGCATATAGACAATGCCACAGGCTATGGTAAATCTGCATAATTGGTACTTAACCAATAATAGTGGAATCAGTGACAGCCATAATTAAGAGTGTGAGATTTCAGTGTTTATCACATTGGTGTAGTGAGGAGTGATCCTCTCTCAGTTTGAAGTGGAGTAACTCTGCCATCAGACACCACCAGAAGGGCTCCAGTCTGCATAAAGTGGCAAAGCTTCTTTGATGGCATTAGCAACTCTGCAACAGTGAGATGCCGACTTCCTACCAAGTGAGGATCGGATCTTCCTCTGTTTTTTCTGAAACATGGAAGAGCTCAGAAAAGCCGTATAGGAGTAAAGAAAACATCTTTTCTCTTGTTCTCATACTCCTGAGCCTCTTCCAGGAAAAGACCAGGCGGTAGACGATAACAGCTCTTTGGGCTGACCTGGGGAGGGCAGGGCTGTGATTGAGATATAGGTCTCTGGGGACAGCAACAGTTGAAGTCTTTCCAATTAGCACGTTGGACTGGAGTCAAGAGCTGTCAGAGCTTTAATTTACTAACCTATGTCCCTCTCCCTATATATCCATGTGACAGCTCATTCGTTTAAGGTTGATAGAGTGCATGGCTGGCCTCTAACTGTTCTCCCATCCATCTCCCTCCCCAATTTTCTTCCTCAAGAACATTTTCCAAAGGGGAATTTCCATGGCTTGTAGACCCCCCAGGTCAATTTATGCTAAATAGTTATTCCTGATGAAAAACAAAAGCTCAAGTCTCTCTGAGTCATTTTTATGTCCTGAGGCTGGGATGTTGGTTGGTGTCCATCACCGTAGAGAGGAGACAAGGTTTTTCTGAACTGTGTGTTGAGCAAGCTAGTTGGATACCAGCAAAATATGTGACTTCCGTTGATCCTGTTTGTCCAAGGTCAAAATAAGGGTTAAAATGCCCATCCCTGGAGGTGTTCAAGGCCAGGCTGGATGAGACTTTGAGCAACCTGGGCTAGTGGGAGGTGTCCCTGCCCATGGCAGGGGGTTGGAACTGGATGGTCTTGAAGGTCCCTTCCAACCCAAACCATTCTATGATTCTAAAATAATTGCATCCTGGTTAAATTGTTCCCTGAGAGGGCCTGACACCTTGGCCCTGAGGACAGACCTCCTTGGAAGACAAGCGTATTGCATGGTCCACATGCTTTGTGTAGGGTAGGCTCTCACCTGTGTCCCATTAGCCAGCATCTCCCACCAGTGTCAACACTGCATCACTGTTGAGATGAATATGGACACTGTTCCTTATTTTTTTTTGAGCATGTATTAAATATCACCAACTCCTGAGCCTGGCACGAGCAGTAAATATAGCCGAAGGTTCAAGAATACACCCAAGTACAAATATTCCCAGTAACTTCCTGAAGATTAGATGGCAACTGCTCGTGAACAGCCAGAGCCAGCAAACCATTAGCAGATATGCCGTAGAAACCCTTCTCTTCACCCTGACATTTCCTTCCGTGTGCAACCCACCCTGTATCCTCATTAAACCTCATGGTTTCCTGCCCAGAGCTGTCACTGTGCCTTTATCTTTAGTGTGCAGCAAATTTCTCAAAGACATTAGGCAAGAATATAGCTGAAAGAGTCTTGTATCTAGAAAGGACCATTATTGCTGTTCTTAAAGCACCCATAATGCAGCTACCAGGCCTTGTCTGACCTAGTGTCCATCCCAGAAACTCTGGTTCTGCTGGAACCTTCCCTGATATTAAACACCCTCAGTCTACACGGCCACTCCTGAGCCAGTCGTCTCCAGTGGGGTTCCTCTGGCCAAGTGGACAGGTCTGTGATGTAGAAGCCTCCACTGGAGCTGAAGTGCCCTGAGCTCCCTTTGTAGCCAACGGGGCAAAACAGGGCGCAAGCTATCTGGTCTATTTTAGGAATTTATTTAGAAGGTGATGAGTCATTCCTAGAAGGACCCATTTTGCTCCCTTGATTAGAAATGGAGGGTGGGCAGCTCATTCGGATGGAGGTGTGTACACTGGCTTAAAGTCTTAGAGATTCGAAGTTCAAAGACTTCAAAAGATATGAATCCCAATGGCCAGAATTACAGCATAAATAGGAAGGAAAGACACTCCAGCATCATGATGATGCTCATGAAATAAGGAACAAGAATAAAAACAGAGAGCCAAGACGACATGTTCTGCTATTAAACAGGTATCATAGGTCGGCTTCCCAGATGGTGGGAACCTGCTACCTCTTTTAACTTCCATACTCCTTGGCCAATGAGCCCGAGTACCAAAAGGAAGGTGGGAGAAGGTAGAACAACAGCAATGTGAGGATTGTATTGCAGATCAGCGTAAGATCCTCCAGTTTCTCAGCATTGGTGAGATTTCAAGGGCACCCGTGCTTCAATGGAGAGTGACAGGAATTAAATCCATCATGGTCCTTTGTGCCTTTGAATCTTTCCTATTCAGCTGTATTACAATAAAAAGTACTGTAAAGGGAGAGCTGCAAGGGGGTGCAGGGATCAGAAAGCAGTGAGCAAGATCAGTCTTGTTAGTTGTTAGACTGACAAGAATAATGGAAAAGAGGAGGAGAGGGCGCGAGAGAATGCAAAAGCATTAGGCAGAAATTCTGTGAAGCTTATGCAACCTAAAATAAAGTGTGACTTGCACGCAGTGCCGTTTAACCTCACGCCCCTGTGACTAATGAATTTGCAATGCTGGGGGATAGAGGAAAAAAACAAAACAAAACAAACCAAAACACAACAACAATAAAAAGCCACGGCAACCCACGACTAGTTGGCAAGCAGCAAAAGGGTGGTGTTTTCCCCCATGTCCTTTGCAAAGCTTTTGCAGCAGTGTATCTTAGGGGGCATCGGTGGGAGACGGACAGGCTCAGCACAGGACTTTAATTCTCAGGCATTGTCTGACCAATAAAGATTTTAATTGGAGTGTTTATGTTTCCAGTCCTCCAGCAACACAGATCTGCTCTGATAATGTGTTTTTTAAGGGACCAGAGGTAACATTTGGAAGATAAATGTGGTGTCAGCTGCCCACTGGGTTACACAGACATTATGGCCCGCTGAGCATTCATTATCCATTGTATTTTGAGGGCTTTTAATGAGTTTTCCAGGCATCCACCTCTGGTTTTATGGAACTTTGCCTTTTTGCTCTGCTTTTAGACACCAGACTGGATTGTCATCTGATGTAAATCATGCCACTTTCCTCGACTGGCCTCTCTGGGCTATCAGATAGGGTCCTGAGCAGCAGAGTTCCACTGAAGACAGGACACTAGAGCTACTCTTCTTATTACAGCCCAAGTCCAGCAGCTTTCCTATGCAGGGTTGCCAACAAGGTAAGGGTCTAGGAAGAGAAGGAGCCCTTCGTTCTCAGCTATGGGAAACAGACCATATCTACAAAGGGAAAGGAATCATAGAATCATAGAATCACAGGATGGTTTGGGTGGGAAGGGACCTTCAAGATCACCCAGTCCCACCCCCTGCCATGGGCAGGGACACCTCCCACTAGCCCAGGTTGCCCAAAGCCTCATCCAGCCTGGCCTTGAACCCCTCCAGGGATGGGGCATCCACAGCTTCTCTGGGCAACCTGTTCCAGTGTGTAACAACCCTCACAATGAAAAATTTCTTCCTAAGGAGTCACTCTCTGCCTGATCTAACAGCCAAAGTGACCAGTATCTCTGAAGCAATGGAAGAAATTCATGGTTGCACTTCCAACACCCAATGGTGAGATCAATTTTTGGTCCTTAGCCAAATCAGTTCTTGTTTGAGGATACGATTGCCTGGGCAGTGACCTGTGGTGGTGATAAACACAGTCCTGGAGCACCCAGCAGTGCTAATTCCAGGAAGGCTGGAGGCACTGTACTCTGAACCTGGCCTTAGCAAGGGGCAGGAGTGTCGTTCGCTCCCTGGTAGGCACAGACAGTGTCCCACACCATTTGTCTTCACTGTCTCCAGTGACACGATTAGCATGAGAAAGTTGGTCTGACGCAGATTTATTTATTTTAACTGAATGTAGGACACGTTCCAACGTGCCACGTTGACATCCTGGGAAAGCATGGTCCTGCATTTACCCTCAAAAGAGGGACAGGAGAGAAAACAGCCATACAGGCTCAATATTCTCTGCCCACCATCTTTAATGAGGAACTACCAGTTAAGAAGATGCACCTCCAGGTAGAAGAATATTTCCCCCACCTCTTAAAACCAATTTTCAGCTGCTCCATAGCAGCTTGCTGGGATATGTCCTCTCCAGACTGAAATAATTTCAGAAGAGTGGGAAGCTCCTTTGGGTCTTTACAGCTGGATTTCAACAGCAACCTAACAACAAACAGCACTGGAACCTTCCGGTTTGTCCCCCTACAAGTCCACATTCATCCAAAAAAGGAAGAAAATTTAAAGGAATATTTTCCCCGCAGAGGTAACAGGAGGTGAATTTTTTTCTCCAAGATTTCTGATCCATTATGGTTGTTTCTTTACAGCTTACCAGAGCTGTCAGACTCATTTGAACTTGGGAACATGGAGACATGAAATATTTAGAATTGGCACTGGCTTTATTTTTAGACTTCCAAAGGCAGTCCAAAAGGAAAAATCAGACTCTGAAGATTTATATGCTCTTTGAATAAGCAGCGAGCAAAGCTTTTAATTGATCACAGTTCATTTAAAGTGAGAGCTGAGCAAAGCTGGGGCTGTTGGGAGGTCAAGACTAACGAAGATACACTTCCACATGCCCTTGGACATATCAGTGTTGTTGGCAAGATCCTCTGCTCCTGGAAAATTCTTCCTCCTAGCAATAAACCTCAACCTAAAATCCCTTAGAGAGGATGGTGCTGGGGCATGGCACACAAGTGCGTGCTCCTGGGGTAGACGCCGTGTATCACAAACCAACGCCTTCTTGATCTCTTTGTGGCTCTACCTAATGAATGTGCTGCCCTTTCTCTTTGATGCAATTATAGAGACGTGTGGAAGGAGCAGGAAAAAACAGCAGAATAATGTCCAATTTGCCACAAGAGAAAGATTTACTTTAACCCAGATCATTATCCAATTTAAACTACGGTCTGTGAAAGTGCTGGCTGAGGAGGGATGCTAAAAAGAGGATTTTCACAAAGAAAGAAAGAGGCTCTCCTTTACAACCTACCCTTGAGGCAGCCCTGGGTCCTCTACCTGTATTTGGCTGCTGCCTGCTCCCACTCCCGTGGTGGGAGCTGGTCCTGATGGATCAAACATACCTCTGATGATGTGTAGAGCTCTGCGGTCCTTCTGGGGTCACTGCCTCCGGCTTTTGCTCAGGAAAGATTTTCATGTAATTTTTCCTCTGTTTTCCCCCCTTCCCCAGACAGAAAAGGAGCAATCTGTTCTCTTCTCCATGGCATTTTGGGCTGTAATCACCAAAACATCACTGTCCTCACCCTTGCTGGATGATCAGCAAATTCCCAAGGAAGAAAGCAGAAATTAAAGTTCTTGAACCAGCTTGGACCAAAGGTTGTGTAAAGTCCATCAAGTCATTTTTAACAAAGAATTAATTCAATTAAAAGTGGGGGGTTGGGGGCAGCGTGTTATTTGTGAATATGGGCTGAGTGTAGCTGATGGCTTCAGCCGAAAATAAAAGTATGGGGATGATGGAAGGGAAATGTCAAAATGTTTCTTTTCAACCCGTCTTATGTTTCACATCAGAAACACCAGAGCGATTTCAAAGCAAAACCTTTCAGCTTCTATTCGCCGTTTCAAAGTGGAATTTCTCTCGGAATAGACCTGTTTATTTTTAATAACTTAGAAATGAAGCAAAAAAATTAATCAGGTGGTCAAGGGAAATATTTTGGTTTGACCTTAAATGAGTGTTTTTTCACTTTTTTTTTTTTTTTCATTTCTCTGAAAAGGAAGAGGGAAATACTTGGGCTTGACTTACATCAGTTGTTTTTTACTGATATTCCAGTAAAACCAGGAACCTGAAAAAGAACGATTCCTGAGCTCTGAACCTTGCTCTGAACCATGCTGTATCTCTCAGTAGCGTAGGTGGAGTACCTTCTCCTGATTATAAATAGTCTGTGCTTGCAGACAGTAATTGAAAATATAAAGATTTGAGGGAGAAAAAAACCAAAGAAGAATAAAAGCTTTCAGAACTTCTCGCTACCTTCCTGCATGTCAGCAGCCCTTGACTCTGCTGAGGTTCCAGCTGGAAGCACATCAGTCCTTAGAAGATGGGCAGGGCTGGGGACAGCGCTGGGGCAAGGTGCTGGACATGGAAAGGGTAAGATAATGAACAGAGAGCATTGGGGTCACTTTGATGGGCATGACACCATGCCACTGTCAGCTTGCCCTCTTCCCACAGCTGAAGCATCACCTGGGGAGGAAAGACCTCAGCTCACCTTAGCTCCCGGAGGAGAGCCCCTCTGCCCGCAGCACTTCATTTGATCCCATTCTCCTGGTTTTCTCTCCTGGGAATGGGGCAGTGAGCACAGAAAAGGGATAGAATTTGCTCCCTCGGAGTGTCTTGTGCTAACACAGTACCCCGTGCCTCCCAGGATTTGCAGTCTCTGTTTAAACAGGTTCACAAGAGTGTGGGGATTGGTCTGTGCTTCCTACCGAGACCTGCAGTGTGACCCACAGGGTCTGGCCCTGTGTGGGCAGACAACATCCAAAAATTGCTACCAAAGAAAGCAGCCCAAATGCCTGAATTCTGGTCTCATGCCAATTGTGAAGGTGGATTTCATGGTGGATTTCTTTTTCTTCAAGAAGTGGGGTTGTTTCTGTCTGTTTCTAGGTCTTTCCTTCCCTCCTCCTCCCTATCTTCCTTCCAAAAACTCCTGAATCCTTTTATGAGTTTCAACCAGTTTTAAAGCAGAGGGAGATTTCTCATGGCTAACAAAATTTGGGAAAAGCAGCAAGGTAAGGAAGAGAGACCCATAAGCTCAGAAGGGATGAGCGGAACACGGGCTCCTGTACTAGACACCAGAGAATCCACAGCAGGCAAGAGACCTTAAATATATTCCAGAGTGGGAAAAAAATTGATGAACCACAAGAAAAACTGGGCAATGCCCACGGACATTGGTCTTCACAGCTGTAAACAAAGAGAGAATGTGGGTTTTATTCTCAAACACAAGGATTTATTTCTGGAGAGATGTAGCTGACTGGGGAAAGATGTTCAATTCTTATAACCTCGAGCCTCTGTATTTTCCTGCTCATACAGTTCAACAACCCAACTCAGCCTAATTTTCAGGCGCTTAGGACTTGTTTCAGGGTCCTCCCCTAAGAACAAGGCTGTATTTGCATTTCCAGCCCTGGACTTTGCATCGTTCTTGCTCAGCATATCACAGCACAGGATAGACGTCAGTGCTGAGCTCCACAGGACCTCACTCAGTCTCTTGTTAGGACCCAAGGAGCTTGAGGATGTCCAAGCAGTCCTGCTGACACCAGATGTGATTTTTTGGGATGGGTTTCTAGAGGTGGACCAGCTCCAAAGCAGGATGGTGTAAACGCCTTCCCCATCACACAAGTGGGGAGCTGGTGGCTCTCAGCAATGGTAAAGTGCAAAAAGAAGATTTCCAGCCACCCCAACACAAACCTCCTCTGCAAATCTCACTTAAAGACTCAGACATATGTGGGGCTGTTAGCACTTAAATTCAAACAATCTGGGATTTCCTTTCCCAACGCATTTGTATTCTCCTGAGAGAGGACTCTGTTCTGTGTCCTGTCAACTCAGGATTCAATCTATGCTCAACACCTCTCCCTCTCCGCATACACCATTTATATATATATATAT
>NW_010103610.1:0-481 GCF_000699245.1 Pterocles gutturalis | reverse complement strand
CTGCGCAGGAGGATTACAGCCGCCGCTGGCGCCGCTCCACGCTTGCACCTGACGGCAAAATCCTTCCCCGGAGGAGGCGAGCACGGTGTCACCCCCGCAGCAGCGTGCCTGGAGGCACGGTGCGTTTTCGGTGCCACCAGCCTGGGGCACAACTGCTTTGGCTGGGGGCATCGAAGCAGACTAAACGCTGCCAGGAGGCGAAAACTGTGCGGGGAGGGAGGTGGGGACCCTTCCCACACGTGGGAGCTTCAAGTCCAGCCCCTCCTGTGCCTGTGCTGGGGACAAACCCCCGCCCCGTTCCTCCTGAGCTGTCCCCACTCTCCCCAAAATCAACCCAGCCCCACGGGGAAGGGGAGGGATGGAGGCAGCGGGGAGGGGAAGGAGGATGGGAACCCAGGAGGAGGGAGAAGGAAGCGGCTGAACTTACTCTTGGTGGGCAACTTAGCTCCAAAATAATGGATGCAAAAAGAAAAAAAAAAAA
>NW_010103609.1:0-3815 GCF_000699245.1 Pterocles gutturalis | reverse complement strand
CAGCTGCCATTCCCTGGGTGAGCTTTAGTAAATGCTACATTAAATAAACCTTCTAATAGCTGGATCTTTCTTTTTCATAGAATCATTAAGGTTGGAAAAGACCTCAACAATCATCAAGTCCAACCGGCAACCCAACACCACCTAACCCACTAAACCGTGTCCCAGTGCACCACATCTTCGTGTTTCTTGAACATGTTGTTGGCGCCTTCAAGCTGGGGGGCGATGACCTTGTTAAGCAAAAGTTTGTCCTTGGTTAGTGAGGGGAGTAAAGCCTTTGGTGCGTTCTTCACTTCTTATTAGCAAGGAAGAGGTTTATTGCCTGGTGCCTTTTTACAACCAAGATGTTCGAGACATCCCAAGGCCTTCCTGTCATTTGTAGAGCTGGGGTGATGTTGGTGCAGTTACAGCAGGTATGAATTCTGTAGTTGGGGTTTTTTGGCAGGGAGGTAGTTCTAGATCATGTTCTAGATCACTTTATGGGTCTAGATCGGGTTCTAGACTGTATTCTATACATCGTTCAAGATAGCTGCATGGTTCTAGATCACATTCTAAATTGAGATTGAGACCAAATTACTGTTCTAGATAACATTCTAGGTCACACTAGATAGCGTTCTGGAGCACTTTGTAGTTACAGATAGTGTTCTGGGTACCATTCTAGATAACACCATTGTTCTAGATCAAATTCTGGATAGCATTCTGCATCACTTTGTGGTTCTAGATAGCATTCAGCATAAAATTCTTGATTGCTTTGTGGTTCTAGATCTAATGCTGGAGACCATTCTAGAGCTAATTTGATATAACGTTGTGGTTCTAGATAGCATTCTGGATACCCTTCTAGATCTCATTCTAGGTTGCTTTATGGTTCTAGACTTTGTTCTAGCTCACTTGTTGGTTCTAGATCAGTTTCCAGGATGACTTAGGACTCCACTGGCGGGAGAACCTAGTTCAGGCAGTTGTTTTGGCATCTCATGAAGATTTGGAATACTTGCTGTTGATGAGAGCAGTCTCACTGGGGTTTTTTCCTTTCTTATTTTATTTTTTTGCCTTGCATGCTTTTTTTTCTTCTTTGTGGCTCTTTTGAGTTGAAGGCCTATAGGATCATCCAATCAAGTTTCTAGCACACTGACTCACCCTGCCTCTGTGGATCTTCTTCTTGCTGGAGGCAACATTGGAAACTGGACAAGCTCCTACTTGCCCATCTGGTTCACAGCAACTGCTTGCTATGCTCCTGCCCCGGGGAGGCTTGCCAGCCTGACAAAGAGCCTTGTCCAGTTGGGTTTGTCATCCACTCTTTCACCCAGAAGAAGCATTTCAGACAGGGCAGGGGTGGTCATGCACCTCACAAAGGCCAATTCCGTTGAAATTATGCATATGCCCAAAGAACCTGGGGAGACTGGGAGATATTACACAGGAATGTGATATCTTGAGTACCATGCTTGTGTTATTGCAGAGAGAAGAAAATCTAGACAAATCTAAAATTCTTAGGAAACCAAGCTTTGTTACTTCAGTTGTTTACAGAACAGCTCATTTTATTTGAAGGACTTTTGCTAGTTCAGGATAAGGAAGAAAAGTTCAAACTATGTAATCTTATCTCATGGGTTAGTGCTGTGCTGAAAATCTGGATGCTTCTAATCCTGAGATCCTTCTTGCAGATGTTGAAGCAGAGAAGGAGAATAAATAATGAAAGAAACATTTGATAATTTAAATTGCTTTTCACCAGGTAGAATTTATATGGAAACTGAAAACAAAACATGTTGAAATCCTCTGCCAAGTGATGATGACATGTTCATAATTTTTAAAACAATGCTGTTAATTTAATGTACTTCAAAGAGAGAAGCAAAATAAAATTTTGGGGAGACAAGTTTGTCTTAAGAAGCCCATATATCTCTTTCATGCTTCATGGCAAAATCTGTCTGGTTATGTTCTCCCGCTTCATCACTCGTAACAGTCTCGTGTAAGAATGGATGTGTCCGGTCAGGCCAGAGGTCCGGGTGGTGTGATAACTTAGAAAACTGTGAATGGGGTTAGCGTTTCCTGTTGTTTCTCCCATCCCACTTTTCTGTCTTCCTCCAATGTGTGACGTTTCAATTCCTGAGATGTGGTGTCTTTTTGTGTAATAGTGTCTGCTAAGATTTTCTGACATAAACTGGTCTGACTACCTTTCTAACCTATATATAAGCTTCTGGTACCATCTTCCCATGTTATTGAGCTTCCCAAACTAATGGTGTTGTGTGAAAAAGCTCCCCTAAAGCCTAGTTAAAGCATAAATGAGTTAAGAAGATGGGGAAATAAATTAGTTTTTCTAGAAACATTTGGTAAAATTGCCCTAAATAAATGGCAAAGTGTTTTATTTGTGTGTGGGTTGGTTTTTTTTTTTTTACAGTGTTGTTTAAAACAGAATGCCTTTTGCTTCTCTCTCACCTGAATTTATATTAATATATTTTTTTCTGGGTCCATTTAGTTGCTATCATTGCAGGCTTAGTAGTAAAAGGCATCTTTTACTAAACGTCACTGCAGTATACTCTCACATTTTGTGTGCACGCATGTGTAACATGTATGAAGTGGGAAAAAAACAGTTTTCATCTTGTATTATGTGTCCAAATATAGAAATCTAAAGGAAAATATACTTACATTTCTTTGTCGTAATGTGCCCCTTACTGTCCAATTCTTTCTGATTTAAAATATCTTTCAAAAATTTTCAGTGAATTTAAGAACAGACTAAGACTTTTCAAAATTATAGGATAACACTATTTGGAAGGAACATAAGGAGGTCTCTAGTCCAACCTCCTGGTCAAAGCAGTGTCAGTTATTAGGTGAGGCCAGCTCTTTATCCAGTCAGATCTTTATCCAGTGAGGTTTTGAAAACCTCCAGGAATGCAGACTGTGCAACCTTTTCCAGTGCTTCACTTCCTTCATGGTGAACAGACTTTCTTTACATCCAGTCCAAACCTCTTGTTTTGACTTAATGCTGCCTCTCATTGTCCCACCATGTGACATTTCAGGAGCCAGGCTCTGCTTTCTTGGTAATCTTCCTGCAGGTGCTGGAGGGCTGCCCTTTTGTCTCCCCGAAGCTTTGTCTTCTGCAGGCTAAACAAGCCCCATTCCCTCAGTCTCTCTTCCTAGGTCTTGTGTCAGTGCCCTGGTATTTGATTATCTGCACAATCCCTTGTTTGTCTGTAGGCCTGCCTAGAGACCAGGCATCATGCATGAAGACAGAGGGCTCATTGTCATTTGAAGGGGTTTGTGGTATTGTTTTTGTTTGGTGTTTTATTTTTTTTTCTCCTGAACTTTTTTTGCTGCTTCATGTCAATTAAATAATTCAGTATACTTCCTGGTATTTCACCTTCTGTTTCAAACACCTCTTTGTTGTGCATTTGTTGCACTGGAGGAGTATGATACCTGTACTGGAGCTTGCTGAAGAAATGCCAGGTCAGTGAAGGGGAACTTAACATTGAATGGATGATATTGGATGTGTTGAATATACAATTATGATATAGGTAATGCTGTTGCTACCACAAAGGCCTTTTGCTTCTCAAGAGGCTCAGTCCAAAAGCAATCACTGTTAAGGGAGCACAGAACAGAGGCTTGAGCAGAAAAACAGACTTCAGGCAACAGACGCCTTCTCTAGGCAACCTGTTCCGTGGTGCTCTAGTAGAGAAATTTTTTCTAATGTCCAGCCTGAACCTCCTGATCTGGAGCTTGCCCTTAGAATCATGGAATCATTTAGGCTGGAAAAGTCCTTTGAGATTATCAAGTCCAGCCATTCCTCACAGGATGGAATTGAGTATATATTATAATATTAATGTATTGAGTAT
>NW_010103608.1:79247-94387 GCF_000699245.1 Pterocles gutturalis | reverse complement strand
GCCTATAATAGACACCCATGATGGCATCAGTCACGGTCAGATCCCCACCTCCTCAGGAGTGCCCAGCGGTGTGACCGAGCCACTCCACGTAAGCCCCTGACTAACCCACGGAGCCTGGGGAGCCCCAGGGCTGTCCTGCTCCGCATCCCGTCACTGCCAAAGCACAGCACCAAAGCAAGCACGGGAGAGCTGTAAATAAGGATCAGAGGAATCATCTCCTCCTTGCTCCCTATTGCCCACTAGTTTCTGGAGATCAGGATGAGACCAACCTAGAGCCTGACTAAAGCTCTGGAGCATGAGATGCAATATCCATCCCAACAGCTTTTCATCAGCATCAAAGCGTGAGTCTGAATATTCCATTTATCCCTCTGTCTATCCAATTTCTTTTTGAGGGTTTACTGGCCCCATACGAGCAGTTTCCTTCCAAGAAACGAAGGACAGGGAGGCTGGGACCCAACACAAATCCTTTCCCATGGCAATCACTGGGCTGGGAGGAAGCGGGGCTCACGGGGTCGGCTCGCTGCCCTGTTCTCTCCCCATCTCCATCCCTGCCACGCAGCTCACCGCACCTCCGCTGTCCCAGGATCTGACTCACCGCTTCGTGATGACCGAAAAGGGTCTCGACTTGGGCAATTCCTTCCTTAGATCCAGGTAAATATCATACAGAGCCTAGCAGAAAAATTTTACTTCCACTGTTCCCTCCACAGAGGCAGGAAACATCATCTAACCGTCTCCAAATGTTTATTATTCCTACCAGCAGCACAGGCGATTGCAAATGGATACGACCTGCTTTGGCCTGAGCACTCGGTGAGACGCAGTGACTATAAAACGTCTCAAGTTTTCCCTGTTTATCAACTGACAGTGAATTTATCTCCTTGCCTTGCCAAAACCCGATCTAAGGAGCAGAAATAACATCACTCCACCGAAATCAACACACCAGCAGACAAACACAAGCATAATTCAGTCCCAGAACGGGGAGGACAGCCCCTGAACTCCAGGTTTTTGAAGATAACAACGGCAATCACGGGGCACGAGCCCTCTCCCGCAGCAGAGCCGGTTAAGGGCTGGGGAGCCGCAGCCATAAGGGCCAATTATAAACTCTCTTAAAAGGATTTGTGACTCTGATTAAACCTTTGCTCTGATCTGAAATTTACTGTGGCACAAAACGTCTCTGCAAACGCAGGGGTTTCTTCGATTCTCTGTAAAGGAAACAACAAAGCAAATTATAGGGGGGGGGGGGGAAAGAAAATTGAAATGATTAAAAATAACAGTCTCTCCTTAAGCGTTTAAATACCTTTAAAATTAAGCTGCTTTTAAACTCCAATTGTACAGCTCATGAGTCCATAAAGTAAATCAGTGTCTGCAGTCACATAAAAATAACTATTGTAACGACCAACTCGTTCCAATGACGGGACTCGTGTGCTGGCCTCGTGCGAGATGTTCATAAAGATCTGGGAGCAAATAACCTGAGAGCAGCTTTTACGGCGCCGATCATCCCTGTGCAGTCCCTGGCTCGGCGGGGAAGGGTCGGGTGGACTGGGAGGCACAAGCCCCGAGCTCTGTTCTGTTTTACGGGAGCTGAAAGACGAGCAGGGAGCGTGGGACACGTGAAACTAAACCAAGAAAAACCAGGTGCAACGGCAAACACTCAAGTCACGTCAATATACCCCCTGCCCGCAGCAGAACTGTTAAAGCTCCTGGGCTCAGCAAGCACCAAATCTGCCCCGTGATCGCTGATGCGCCCAGGGCTCCAGGAACAGGGAAAGCCCAGGGACAAAGTGCAGAGAGAAGACTGCACTGCGATGGAGTTAGCTGAGAACAGGGTTCAGTTATGTTTTGGGGTTGTTGTTTTTTTTTGTTTTGTTTTGTTTTTTTTTTTAAGCCTGCTCTGTTCTCCAGGGACTGAATTCCTCCCATTCCAGCAGCTACTGCTCTGACTCAGGATCACACTGCTCCACTGCTCTTTACTGAGGAATGAGATTTTTTTCTGAAGAGAGCCGGGAGAAGCCTGTTGCAATGCATCACCCCGCAGTTTAACACAGCGACAGCCGGGAAAGCGGATCACTAAGGCAGACAGAGTGTTATTGCAAGAGAAGGGATGTGTCCGTACGCCCGCGCACGCTCCCACCAACACAGCCCAGCGTCTAAACACATTCCAGCATCTTCCACCAGCCATCAGAGGAAAGGACAGCTGTCCTTGTTCCTCTCCTCCTTTCACTGCACTGGTGAATACAAACCTCGCCTGAACTGCGGGGAGAAGGAAGGAGAGGTTTTCCTGACACGCAGCTCGGCTGTACGCCAGCTTGTTGTAACCGCACAGCGTCCTCTAGCTACCCTCTGCTCTCACCCTGACCTCTCACTGGATTTTCCTGCATCCCAGCAGCTGCCTGGGTGAAGCTTTCCCAGCCCAGAGAGCTCCAGGAGCAGGAGAAGGGAAGGACAGCAGCAGCGGGGAAGGAGAAGGATGAAAATACCAAACAAACCAAAGGCTCCTGCCACTGGGATGGAAGAGCCTCTTAAACAACTCAACTTTACTCAGAACCTTATCCTCATCTTTCCAGCACAACCTGGTAGGTAAGAAGAGCTGAAACTCTTGTCGAAGGCCTGGAGGTTTATACATTTTCACTACAACCAGCTGGATTTACAGAGCAGCGCATGGTTTGATTTTCTAACACTCATTCCCTGCAGCTAAGGCTGGAATTTCTGAGAAAGCGCAGCACAGGCTTCCGATGGCTAAAGCCAGTCCAGCTTTTCTCAGCGTGACAGTCTGGTCCAAGATGGTTGGATCCAGGGCTGAATTCCCTGGATGATCCAGAACGGCATCCCCCTGCACTGCTGTGCAGGACGTGCCATTTCCCACGCTCCCCAGCCTTGCGCAGCCCTAGCTCCGCTATTTGAAAACGGTCTGTGGGGTTTTTTTTTTTTTTTTTTAAGCCTTGCGTAGTTTGTTAGAAGACTTTCTCGTGATGTCGGCATAAAAGCACGCAGGCCATCAGAGTTGCACTTTCTCATCTGCAAGAGTGTCAGCTCGCTGCGCTCAGCTCCAGGATAACGCAGCGTCTCGTCGGAGAGCTGGATCCGAGGCGCAGTGGATTAATGAAGAGTGGATTGCTGCTACTCAACAGAATACTTTTCACAGCGTGTGATGGTTCCCTTAATGCACTCTGCTGTTCGTTGGAAGCTTTATTTGCTGTAATACAAATGGTATTTGCAAAATCAGCTCATGATAGCTCCCGCCGTGCTGATATCCGGTACGACGAGACAGTTATATAAGAGTGCATGAAGTTACATAAAGGGCTTATACCCTTTGTGCTTACCTCAGGCAGATACTGACCGAAATTACCCCCCGCCCTCATACATAAAACTTGCTCTCTAATCATCAGTGATACATTTTCTTGACATTTTCCTCCGAGACAAAAGATTGGCCTGCCCTGCACAGGAGACTGGAATAAATAGATCCGCGCTGAGCCTCTGTGCTGGCAATACTCCTGGCCAGCGGGAAACGGGAGCTGCAGAACTAGGACAGAGCTGGAACCGAGAGCCTGAGTTCTGACCCACGTCTGGAAATGATTTGCTACCAGCTTCCACTTCTCCATCTGTGAAATGTTATAGAGAGAGTGATCCAGCACCGCAAAGAAAAACAAAGCTGTCGAGTATTGTGTATTACTGCGGAGGTGACAGTGGCAGCTCGCCCGTCCTCCGTGTGACTTTACCAGCAACACCAGGTCTCCAAATCCCCTTCCAGAGGACACTGCCACAAAGGTCTGAAACTAAAGATAACGCACAGGCTCACAGCTCTGGGGGTTTATATGGGACCATCCTTCCCTCCTAATCCTCTCCACTTGGAAGGGATTGAGAGATGTGACACCAAAAACCTCTGCACCGTGTCCAGAGACAATGCTTGAGCGGTGGCAGGAATGGGAACTGGCCAAGCACACGGGTACCCACCATCATCACCACCCTGGAGATAAAACTCTTGGTTTACACAGGGAGCGCTTGGCTCCCAGGCTGGCCACCGTCCTCCAGCCCATCTCGAAAACCACTCGCAGCTAAAGGCTTCTCACCTTTTCCATGGGATGTTTCTATTGTCCACGTGCAGTTCAAGTTATTGGGATAAAAATCAGGGAAGCCTGGGGATAAGATGGTACCACTGGAACCACGGATGTAACCTCCACAGAGAGCTGGGGGGGAAAAAAAAAAAAAAAAATAAAAGAGAAAGAATTAAAGAATTCAAAACCCAGCAGCAGCTGGAAAAATGAACGTCAAAGCAAAGCCCAACACATCGAAATCAAACAAATCACACAGATGAGATGTCATAGCAAACTTCACAATTGCTGCTTTGCTTTTGCAGCAGAAGTGCAATGAAGCGTTTGCACGTCCCGCTGATGTTCTCCTCCGCAGCCCTTACCCTCGCAGCTGGGCAGCGGCCGGCTCCACTGGAAGTTGGGCTCGCACTCCAGGGCTTCGCTGTCGCTCAGGGTGTAGCCCGAATCGCAGCTGAACGTCACCAGCGCTCCCACGTAGAAGTCGTTCCCGTGGCGCTGGCCATTTACCGGGATGCCCGGATCCAGGCAGTGGTCTGACTGAAGCTTCACAGCTGCGGGAAACAAACCCGCTCGTGTCAGAGCACCCTGGGGCTGCAGAGCCTGCCATCAGCCCGGGGGACCGTCCGGCCTCTCCCGTGGGCTCAAAGTCCTGCTGATTATCCCCAGAGTAGGAGGATGAAAGGGACAGAGGAACTCAACTCTGTCTCCTAAAATAGAATCATAGAATCAAAGAATCATAGAATCATAAAGGTAATATTCTGAAGATGCTAAAAAAAAAAACCAAACCAAATTCTAAAATAATCAAGATGGTAAAAAAGCAGAGCCTGCTCCTTCACTCCCCGTTCTCCAATCACCCCGAGCGCTGGCCGCCTGGCAGCTCTGATGGAGCCCATTGTGCGGCTGGAGAGCGCGTAATTACACCAACAACCCGCACTCACTTTCGTATCGGATCTGAAAGCCGATGTCAGAGTGGCTTTTGTCAGTGGTGAAGAGGAGGTAGAGGTAGTTGCTGGTGCTGATGAGGAACTGGGGCACCTGAGTCCCATCATAGACACCGATCAACGGGGATGAATAGGACCGGCCATCTCGCACTTCCAGGGTGTCATAGTTCACCTCTGTCTTAAATCTGAAAGGGACACAAGAACACGTCTGTGAAAAACCAGCACAGCTGATTGCTCTGTATTGCAGCCCTGGCTGTGCTCCGGTGACGAGAAGGCAGCTCAGCCCACGGGGCGATCCGCGGGGCCCCCTCCACCGCCCGCCCCGCGGCTGGCCGAGCATCTCACCCAGAACACGCCATCCCCTCCTGCGCGTTCTGGTTTCTCTCTGATCCTTCACCTGCTTCATCTGCCGACACCGAGCAGCCTTTGCAGCAACAAGCATCTCACCCTCCACGAACAATCGCTTCTCAGACACACGGACCCAGGGTCAGGAGAGCGTAGCCCTCCTCGAACAGAAAAACCCCAGGCAAGGCAGAAGAGTCGGCACCTGAGCCAGGGTAAGATGCTCACCGCTGCTGCTGCTGCTCCTCGGGAGGCTGAGCACGTGGGCGCTCAGCCTCCAAAAAACGTGTCCTACATGTGTCTAAAATAGCGCTGCAAATGAGCAGGAGTTAGTCAAAACGAGAAGGGTAAAAAAAAAATCATCATTCTTTTCCTCTTGAATGTTATGTGAATTTTAATGTCTTGTCAGGAGTCAATTAAAAAAAAAAAAAAAAAAAGAAAGAGAGAACCTTGCTGCCAGACCCAGCACTGAGCCGTTTGTCCCCCATCCCCTGGGGGCAGCCACAGCTCAACACGGCTGGGACCACCGCAAGCCACCGCGAAGAGGAAAGGCTGGAGAATTCCACGGCGACTCACCTGTCAAACGTGATTTTGATGGGGTACCCCGGCTGGGCCTCGATGACCCACGCGCAGCTCAGCGAGTCCTTGTAGAAGCCGGGCCAGCCGGGGGACAGGATGGTTCCGCTGGGTGACGTCAGGTGGCCCCCGCACGGCGCTGGGGACGAGGAAAAGGACAAAATTCAGGTGAAGAGCATCACAGCGGCTCTGGCATCATCACATGTACCATTGTCCTGCCATGCAACTGCTTTCATGCGTTGGTGTTTCTGACGTGTTAAAAATAATCAGAACCAGAGGAAATAACAGGAGCTGGTAAGAAATTGCCTTTTCAGCGTAAACGGAGGACGCGGCAGCCTGCTATTGTTTCCGTGGGAGTCAGCAGCCTGACCTTGTGCAGTGGCTCTAAGGGGACGGGGTATAATAATAACTATTAGATATAAAACCAGAGGAAACCGCAAGGTCAGTTTGCATTTCAGTAGCTGCAGGTGCCAGGAAATCTCTCCTATCTGCAGTAATTGAGTCACGTCTTTCCTACCACAAGGGACATCACAGGACTACGGCGTTTATTCCACCCTGTGGTCCCCTGTGCCACCCGCAGAAGCTGAAGGTATATTATTGTCTTTTCTGGAAAAAAAGGACAGCAGATCTGATGGACTAGAGGTACAAAATCCTATAGCCCTAAATAACTGCACGTATTGTCCTCTAAAAAAAAAAATTAAAAAATCATCGAATGGGATGGAAAACTGTGTCTGTTCCTGCGAGTTTGTGTTCGCCCTGCTCAGCACTTTGCAGGATCCATCATCCAGGTGTTTCTCCATGTCCCGCTGAGTCAAGTCATCGGTGCTGGTCACACACATCCTGCATGGCAGCGTGACAATGTCACAGCCTTTGGGAGCTCCCGCGAGACAGACCCAAGCCCATCGCCCCAGCTGAGTCCTCGCGGACCAAGGGGACGTGGCTCCTGCAGAGCAGCCGCTGGAGCCCCGACCCAGGGCCAGCAAAAACCTCACCCTTGGTATGACCTCCAATACCTATGGAAAGCTGGCCCCAAACCTTCACTGCTGATCTGAAGGGCAGGAGATGAAAGTCAGCTCATCTCAACTGGATCCTGACCAATTATTTCTGAATAAGAGGCTCCTTTCTGCCCCAAAGCTACATCATTTCCCGTCAGGACTTCTATCCAGCTTTCAACTCTTTTTTTTTTTTTTTTTTTTTTTTAGGTCTCTTCCCCATTAACTTTTTCAAGCGCTAAACAGTACTTTAGATCTATATACTTCCTCCCTGTTTAAAAAGGCTAATTAAAATGTACACTTAACCGAGCGCAGACTGAAGGGCGAGTCAAAGAAACCAGCGCTCTGATCACTGAGAAAAAAGCACAAGTTAATGGCATGAGGTTATCAAAGCTTCCAAAGATAAAAGTTGATTAAAAGTGTATTATTTAATGTATGTTTCCCTTCCACACTTACAGATGCATAAACTTAAAGGCTCCTGCTTGTGAAAGTAATGGAAACTCTGAGTCAAACCTACAGACGTTTTATTGTCGGCTGCTTGTGAAAGAAACATTATATAAGAATATTAAAAAAGTCCAACTTCTTATTACATGAAAGTTACTGAACACAATTGATACTTTCTCTCAACCTGAAAGACAATGGGCCAGATTGTGCCATTTCTGCTGCTCATCCACTCGAACAATGCATGACCAATTACCGAAATTACGCCTCAATATTCCCCTGCGGTATCTCAACGGCACAGCACTTGTTACTCAAATTGCTGAAAATACCAGCGCAGGGCATCGCTTCCCTGGGAACAGAGGGCAGAGCAAGACTTGTCACTTCTAACCACCTCTTTCTTCACTTCTCTTTTCCCCAGTCCTTCAGGGTCACGGTCAGCGCTCTGGGTTATCTCCCCAGGACCTTGACAGACAAATCCATGATCCTGTTCCCCAGAAGGCTGCAAACACCAGGGGATCACCCTCCCTCCAGGGTGCACGTGCAGACTCGCAGGAAAGATGATGACATTTACCTTCACATCTGAGCACGGCGTTGTTCCAGACCACGTTTCCTTCCTTCAAGATGCAGGTGATGGTTTCTGAGCCGTGGGTCCTGATGAAGCCCTCATCGCAAAGGAAGGACACCGAGCTGCCCAGCTGGAGGCTGTCCCCAAACCGCTTTCCGTTCACAGGCACGCCGGGGTCAGGGCACTCGTTATGCCTGAATGCTAAGAGGGGAAGGTAAGAGAATAGTGAGTGACTTGTTTCCCCCACCTCTGTCCAATTTTAAAAAAAATAATATTGCACCACAAACTTGGGAATTAAACAACAGTTTCAAGTCCTTCTGATGGAAACAACAGCCCTTGATCTTGCCCCTGGGCAGGGGACCTTCCTCCCAGGGAAGACCGTGACACCCAGAAACCGTGTCACCACCTCTTCTCTAACCCACTAAGACATCCAAGTATGTGTTCCCACAACTCAACTTCTCATCTCGCTGATGCAGCTTCAATTTTTCTGTTCCCTGTTTCTCCTGCAAGTTCATTTGCAGCCCCAGAGAGGAGGGATGAGAGTAAAACCAACTGCATCCAGGAGGTGCTGAGATACAGGGGCCAGAACAGACCCTGCAGAACCAAATCAACTTCTTCCCCATCCTCCACATACGAAAATACACAAATACTCAAAATAGAGAAAGATTTTTAAAAACTCTAAATGCAGTGCATGTATCTGCATAGAGGGGACATATTTTAACCATTAATGAGAAAACCTGAAAGCTTTAAGGCTCTGTGGCCAAAGGGTCCCCTCAGCACGTTCTGTGACTCTCTGCCATACAGTCCCCAACCTTGTTTGTCACCATGACCAGGATAAAGTGAAGGACATACAGCAATTACCTCTCTTGGTGTTGCAAAGCTGTGTCTGGAATTGCACAGCCCCATTGCGCTGTTCAAGCCCTGCCCTTCTCCCGCAGTTAAAACCTCGGCCAGCCAACCAGTCCGACCGTACGTCTGCAGCCTTACCTCCCCATTAAGGGCACAATTAAGTCCCAGATCTTCATACGCTGGGAGGGGGTCTTCAGAGATGAGCGGCGTATGGAAGATTAAAGCCTCCAGATTCATTACACACACATGCCTTTAGGAGCTTTAATGCACTTGACCAAATTCCGATGAGTTCTGGATTTCCTACCAAGCACTGTTACTCTTATAGTCTCTTGTTGTATTATAACCCCAACACCTACACTGAAGGAAGGGATGGCAAGGTACCTGAGAAAGGAGCTCCCTTTCGGTAGCTCAAGCAGTCAGAACAGATTAACTCACGTGTACTTAAAAATCATTTGCAACAATAAAAAAATTTGGCTTAAATACATCTTCATACAGGGGACAGCCACAGCTCCCAGCACGGGTACAACGCATCGCAGATATGTACTGGAGGGTACCACCGGTGTTTCTGGACGAGGCGGCTCCCCTCCCTGCTTGCAGGACCTCAATCCTGGGTATGTGGCAGCACCATACACAAGCTGCTTCATCTGATGAGCCTTCAGCCTGCTGTAGTGTGGCAAATGATTTCTTAAGACCTCTGATTTTATTTTTTTTTTTAAACAGAGGATTTGCAATCACAGCTAGAAAGGCTATTAATTCAGCTGTGCCACTAAAGGCTATTATAACAAAGTCATTTATCAGTTCTGCTGAATAGGTTTAATAATGCTCTTTAGAAAATTATAGGACAATACGAGGATAAAATTACCGTAGCATTCATTTGAGTTTTGAAGACTGGACTTAGGTGAAGCCAAATCTGTGGAAGTCTCAATGCTTTACACTACAAGTCATTGCTATATGCTTCCCTTTATCTTCAAAGTCCTGCACGCTTTCAGGTGTCAGTAAATGATGACACCATTGACTGATGAACACAACTGTCTGAGATCGAACAGCTCCTCCTGATCTGCACCAAGCTGTCCCCAAAGCACCGTCTCACCTCACCAAGCAGAACGGAGGCAGGGAAGGCGAGCAGAAATCCCACATTATCCAACAGGCTGATGGGAGAACAGAAACCCTGTCTTCTCCATGGGCAGATAATCCAGAGCCAAACCGTTTCTTTCACCACTGGACGACGCTTCAGCTTCACAGCCAGAAAGAGCTCGTGCCATCGGCTCTGAGCTTAAAACCCATCCTCAATCACCCGACTGCAAATCTACAGTAATCCCCCATTTTCAGACTGACTCTGGATTTGCAATGGTTTTAGCGAGATCGAACTCTTGCCCATCAGTCCTCAGCAAGAATTTAGAGCTTGAAATGGAAACCAGAAGCAAGGATCAGGCACTTACTGGTGAAGGTGATGTTGAAGCCTCTCTTCTCCATGGAGTGGTCGGTCTGGAACTCCAGCCGGGCTACGTGGCCGCTGCTGGTCAGAGAGGAGGGGATCTGGTTTCCTGAGAAGGTCCCCAGCACCGGAGACTCAGCAGTCCCTCCATCCTTCACGGCTAGGAAATCAAACTGAGGCTCCACGTCAAAATCATTGAAAGCCAAGTGAATGCGGCTCTCGGGTTTAGCTATAATTAACCAAACGCAGTGCAAGCTGCTCCCGTATTCTTCAGGGTAATTTGGTGACAGCACGATCCCAGATGGGGTGGTGAAGTTGAAAAAGCAGGAAACTGCAAGAAGAAATCACCATCAATCACGCAGCACCGCGCTCCTGCAAGCTGCCCTGTCGTGTTTCCCCCCTCCCTTAGCCCTTGAGCCGGGCGATTCCTGCAAATTCCCAACCGCTTTGCTTCTCAGAGACAGTTAAAGAAAGGAAGGGCTCAGTGCTCCATTCACTGCTAGATGTCAGTGATTTATTTGCACGGGGAAGAAGTGACTTCAAAGTAGTCTCCAGCCCTGCTTTTGGCTGATTTGCAGTTTCCCAGCCCGGCACAGTGCTGTCCCTTTTTTCACGTGGGCTTCCTCACGCCTGGGGAGGCTTTGTGCCCCGCACAGTGGAGCAGGGTTTCTTTCACTGCCCGAAGGACACATTGCTCAGCCAGGCAGGGATCTGGTATTTTGCAGGTGAATTCTCCTGCACATCCCCGAGAGGAAGCCGACATGAAAATCAAATGGGTGACTGCACCCTGTGCGAAATAAAATCAGCATTAACCAAGTTATCCTCAATAGCAATAATGTCTTCTGCGGGGATCACAACTCGGCACAACCCACGAAGCCTGAGGTCAGGAATCCACCCCACGCAGACCCCCAGGCTCCCCCGCCGCTATCCAGACCCACGCTTTCCAGTCTGCAGTGCTGGCAAACTGCAGATGCCGTTCCGAGGGCAGTGCAGGCTTTTCCAGAGCTGCTCACACATCTGCACTTGACCCTTCCCTTCGCTAAATCCAGCTCTCACCCGTGCTCCCCGAGCGATGTAACTGCAGCCGGGCAGTCCCACTGCATTCAGACCAACTCCTCGCACCCAGGCCATCCCCGTCCTGTATTAAATATTTGTACAAACACAGAATAAATCAGCAACTCCTCTGAGGAGCTGTGAGTCAATCCGCCTTTGCCTCTCTCCTCGGGCAGCGGTGCATCCCTGTGCCAAACGAGCACTGAGGAACGGAGGCTGCTGGTTGGCTTTGGTTGTGAATTTGCTGCACTGGGCAAGGAACAGCCCCAAAAACCTTCCTGAGCTTCCCCCAAGTGCCCTGGGCTCGGGACAGCTCAAAGCGAGCATGAGCAGGATGCGACCTGCCGCCCAGGTACAGGGGCATCTCCCCTTCCCATCACAAACAAATCACTGACTTCTGCCGGGCTACCATGGGACCAAAAAGAGGCATCAAACCAGACTGATTTTCCCATGAAAATAATTAAGACCAGTCTTGAAGTTGAGGGGAAGAGTGCATATGAAAAAAAAATCTTTAGCTCTCAAGGGTTTTCAATATATACTGTATTTCAGCTGACAAGGACCATTAATTTGAAAAAGCAAGGCTGCCTTCTAAGTGGTAACTACCCAATGTTTTCGATACTTTATATACAAATACTTATCTTTTTCCCCACCATCACCCTTGGTAAAAGCCATTACTTGGAACATACATCTCACTAATTCCTGGCAAAAGGACATCGCACAGTGAATGAGACTGGTTGTAGTTTGGCATTTACACAATTATCTGGTTCAACGCTCACCCTCCCTCTGTTATTTTCCCTCTGTCTCCCTCCAGTGTTTAATGGTTTCAGATCAAATAAGATGGACATTACCATGACGTTATCAAGGCTAAGAGCTACACAATCTATTTCCTGCTCTCAGCAACACAGAGAACAGATTAAAGAGAAAATAAACGGCAAAACATCCTCAGGATTTTGCGTCTTTACTAGATGCTGAAATATCATGGGATGCTGTCAAATAATTCTGTCAGCATCAGCTTGGGATCATCTGCCTAGGAGTAGTTATTGAAAATAAACATGTTCATACGCAGAGAAACATCTAATGGTAGGAACTCCTCACAGGAGCCAGGCATCTCCCATAAATATTTAACTCCCAGGTGGTAAATGAGCATTTGTACGGGACCCACAGCATCACCCAGCCAGCAACAGAGAGGCAGAGCTGCCAGCGCAGCTATTGCAGCACGGTGTTTCGGGAAATAACAACAAAGAACTTGCTGACAAAAGAAAGAAGAGCAGAGTGAGGGAAGAATATCAAATTAACCTTTGCTAGATAAAACAAAGTGACAGATTAAAAAGTAACAGATTAAAAAAAAAAAAAAAACCACCCCAAAAGTCTCCACTGCAGGGAACTAAATGACAAATTCAATTTTCCATAAAATAAGTGCCGGCACCAGCCAAGTTGCGGGCTGCAGGACAAAGGCCACTGTCCCCCGCACCCACGTCCCAAACATCGGCAGGGTGCCAGCACAGGAGCTCTGCGGGGCAGCGGGAACGTGGCTTTGCCTCCCCGAGGGGCATCATCCCTGCCACGGGCATGGCCAGCCCAGGGAGCAACAACTGCCCCAGAAGGTTCGATTTGCTTTATCTTTATAAGCAGGAGAGCTTCTCCTTCAATGTGAAATGGGGTTTTGGGTCTGGGGCTGCGCTGGGCAGAGCTGGCGCTGGGCTCCACGTCAGCGTCTGCTTTCTGGACACTCGGATAAAAGCAGCAGCTGTGTAACAATATGTCCCAGAGAGAGATGTGCCACCAGAATGACGGTGACAAGTCCCCAGGAAAGATGGACGACAGCTGAGCGCTACCTGTCTCACGCTGCTTTGTGCATCCGAGACAGGAGCAAAGAGCCCCCGCGGAGCGAGCGGTCACTCCAAACATGACAGAGATCAGCCCCGCGCCCGCAGCGCTCCGTCAGGATCACCCAGTTAGGAACACCCGTCACCCCCAGGCCTTGAGCTAAGAGACTGAAATTAATATTTATTATGGTTGTTCTTAAATGTTATGAGAAGATATTTCATCATGTGCATAGCCTCTGCCCATCTCCATAAGCCTCTGCCCATCTTTGTCAATAATCATTACTGATCAAGCACTGTAAAAGCAATAGAAAAAATCCCTTTATCAAACACAGCAGAATAAACCACAGCAAAACCCAGCAGAAACAGAGTACTGAAGCCAGGGAGACCCGTGTCACTACCAAACCAGATGTACACTCAAGTCATCACAAACACGATGAGAATTCAGCATCCACTCAGAGCAGTAAAACAGTGCGGAAACAGCTCATCGCTTCTCGTCTTCGAAAGCCGAGTGGGACACAGGGCTGGGGACGCGGGCACTGCCCCATGGTCCCCGTGCTCACGGCCGAGCTGAACACAGAGGCACCCGACGGGATTCACCAGCACAGCTGCTGGTTTCTGAGCCTTCAGCCAGGAGCAATTTCTGCGTTGGTCTGGGCAGTCTAAGCACATCTTGCTTCTCTTCTGCCTTCAAAAGATCGTCTCGCCTCTCCTGCGAGGGATGCCCGGAGCCCCAGACCCTCCATCTCTGCTCATCCCACACAGGGGAAGCCGGGGCTGATCCCGGGCACACCTACAACACCCAGGAACGGGAAAGGCACCAGGTTCAGGGGCTGAAAACCAAGCAGGGAATCGCTGCGATAATTTCAGTCTCCATGGAAACAAACAAAAAAAAAATCCTGACTTCTTTCTCAGCTTTCGATATCGTTCCCACAGACTCTGACCACTTGGGAGAGAGCCTGAGGACAGCAACAGATTCTTCTGCCTTACTTTTCCTTTTTAAGAAGATCCCTGCTCTAGGCATAGCTTGATGATGGGACCTCAGCAGGAGCCTGGTTAATAACCGGTATGTCTCACTCGGGGAAGCGTACGTCCCAAATAGCTGAGAGTGCTGGAAGCTCAGGGCACTGCTCAAGCTGAGAAGCAAAGTGCTTTACATTTTGTATTTTCCTCTTTCTGGATCTGCTGTTTCAGTAAACACATCTGCATCACAAGGCTTTTTCCTCCTTAAAACCCTGAGGCACCAACAGGGCAAGTGGGAGGTGAGGGAAAGGAGTCTAGAGCAAATATTAACTCGGAGAACTTTTTTGTATTTCAGAGCGACAAACTCTTCGGCTTCCTCTGATGGAGTAGCTGTCACTGCCAGTGTGCGGCTAACAGGGGCGGGAGAGCGGGTATGTTAAGAATAATGAAAAATAGGCAGGGTTTGGGAACCAGATCTTGAAGGAAAATATCATCAGTGAACTTAAAACAGACTGCACAGGGGCTCTGCACACACAGAAGAGTGCTGCAGTACCAAAGCAGGTTTCATTTCTACCCACTTGAACAGGACCAATGATTGGGTTACTGAGAATAAGGCAAGTTTCTTAAACTTGCTGTGAGATGCTGATCCCCACTAGGGCAGTGTTGGGCTGTCTGTCCACCAGCCCTTGGCTATTCGGGGGGTGCTCCGAGGCTTCCGCACAAAGACAGGATCCCTGCCTCCGTGTCCCTGTATAAGGGGACTGTCCCCCTCCACGCAATCTCCCTTGAGAATTGGTGGCAGTGTCCACGTGAAGACAGAAGTTTGTCACTTTTTAGCAAAAGCCCCAAAGCAACCTAGTGGTCTCATGATGTACCGCTCCCGTTTTGCTCCTCGGTGGTTTAGCAGAGCATCCTTCCCCCGCTGCAGCGCTCACAGCCAACGGCTGCAACACATCTGTCTCCTGCAGACCGGGAGCTGCAACAGGCCGGGACTTGACTTGATTCTCCTCCCAGTCCCACGGTCTCAGCACACTGAGTGTGGGAAGGATGGCTGCTGCCACACCAGAGCGGCAAGGCACCCCCCCGGGGGGGAACTGCAACTGGGGGGCCGGCG
>NW_010103608.1:63856-79216 GCF_000699245.1 Pterocles gutturalis | reverse complement strand
CCGTGATGAAGTGCAGCAGAGGCTGCGTGGGCAGCTCCAGCCACACGTGCAGCTTATGGGGAGCAAGACAGAGTCTCGAGGATAAACCTGCACACATCCACTCCACTGGCACGTTGGAAATGTCCCACTGCAGCTTTCTCAAACACCACCCCCGCACAGAAAGCATTAAAAGGCGACAGGCATAAGGGAAGTGCTCTGCAGACCAGGCTGAAGATGGCAACGTGACACGCACCATGTTCCTGTTTTCTGGATAGAGAGATGGGGAAGGGGACAGAGACAACCTCCTGGCCCAATAAAACCACTAAGTGTCATTTCAGATTCAGACTCACGCAAAGAGAAGCAGCCCATCACGCTGAGCGGCTGCTGTCAGGAGGACGGACAGATGCCTTGGCACAGGACCGCTCGTTTACAGCAGCGTGAAAGCCCATCAGGGGAACAGTTCCGCGGATTCAATCAGCACAATAACAAGCGTGGAGACAACCCACTAAACAGCATCCTCCTGATCAGTGCTGAGAGCACAGCTGGGAGCACATCTGGGGAGCCACACACACAGCGACGGGGCTGACACCGCTGAAGCCCCCTGCCCAGCTCGGCCCCTCTCCCCGGCTGCACAAGGACCCCCAGTCCCCAGCGATTTGTTAGAAACCAAGAGAAGGTACGGAGCAGCCGCTCACAGCAGGAGAATGTTTCTTCTGGCTCAACAACTGCTCAGCAGAACTCATGGACAAACTAAGACCAAGGAGAAACCAGGCTCTGGTTTGACCCAGGTGGTTCCTTGGGTACGGACACCAGGGGACACTTCACAACCCAACGGACAGTGACATGCTGGAAGACGTGCAGCTTATCCCAGTCAACTCTGAAGGAGGAGCAGAAGGGATGGGTTGAGCTGCCGTCTTATACAGCCACAGAAATGGAAAAATTTACATAGAGGTTACACAAAAAAAACACCTGGGGAGTTTGTAGGGGACAATTATAATTTAATTCATTAAGAAGGTGCTTAAGTACATTCCTGCCCAGCACAGCACCTAAGCACATATGTCTACTTAAGCAAACACTGAAATCTCAGTCCCTTGATAAACTACAGCTGCAAGGCAGAACCAGGGCTTGGAAAGTGCCCTGCTTTACGGAGGGAACGGTCTTACACGGCTGCAACTAGGGCTTGGAAAGTGCCCTGCTTTACGGAGAGAATGGTCTTACACGGCTGCAACCGTGAAACAAGGTTGTTAACAACAGCGACAAATCCCACATGCACACAGAGATCACCGTAGTCCTGTCTTCGGTCCATTTGCTTCCCTCACCGAGAAAGCCGGGATCTCGGCGGCTCACGGGAGCAGGCTCCAGCCAGGGAGCATCTCACCCCCCGTTTGCTCTGAACCCACCCCAGACTGAGGGCAAGCAGACGGTGGTAACGGCTCCTGAAGGACTCACATCTGCTGCACAAATGGAGAAGCCATCCAAGCCCTGGCAGTGGCCTCAGCAGGGAACGAGCCCTTTTCTTGGCAGGTTTTCAGGTGCACAGACCCAGGATGCCACCAGCTGCTCTGCAGAGGTCAGAGTTGACGTGTTTGGGTAGGTTCAGGTGAGCCACCAGCTCCCTTTCCCATCTGCCTAGCAGAAATGGAGTGTCTCTGCCATTGTATCAGAAAACCCGTATCAGGGTGCTTCATAAAAGCATCAATCAAAAAACCAAACAACCCCACGTGGCAAAACAGCTTGAGAATAAAAATTAATAGGATCCCTACACTTCTTCCAAAATCCATTAAAAGGCACTGCATCTACCAGCAGATAAACAAGTCCAGTATTAGCTAGAAAAACGAAACCTGTTTAATGCAGGAGGGAAAAAATTTGTGCGTTCAAGTGTTCCATCAGTACTGCAAAAAGTAAGAGGAATTAAGAATAAAAGAAATAATATGAAGAGCACACAAAGGATCAGGCTTCATCAGAAGAATGAGAGCCTATGCCACAGTTCAAAAGCCAAAAAAACTCCCTTATAATAAGTATCAATTCCTTTCGAAGAAAATTTTCTGGAATTTCCAGTTAAAGAATTATTGGACAATAAATGATCACTCTGATTATCTTAACCATCCACCTCCTTAACACAGACTGTGCAACAATTCCTGGTTCCCACAGATCTCCAGAAAGGAGCATCCCATCTCCATTTACAAATGTTTAGCTACGGAGAACCCATCACTGCCTTCAGGAGACTGCTCCAAGGGTTAACCACTGTCTCTGTTAAAAAAAACTATTATTTGTAAAAAGGCAAACTATGCTTTTATCACTGCTAACTTAAGAGACACACTTTTCTCCAAATTATTCTTCATAGGGAAGGCTCCGTAGGTTGCTGTAAACAGCGGGCAGGAAAAGAAGGCAGAAAGAAAAAGAGAAGGAAAATAATGACCAATGGACAATTTAATTTAGAGCTAAATGAAAATCTCATCAAGTGACACGAAATTACATGGTTCTGTTCAGTACATTGCTGGGAAAACATTTATTGCACTTCGCATTTCCAGCTACTAATCCTGAGCGGTTGTACCAGCCAGTGCACACAAAAGGTTAGCCGCTCAGCTCAAAACTCAAATCTGCAATCTTTACAAAGAACAGCGAGCACTATTCAGCAGGTATAATAGGCCAATATGGGATTAACAAAAAACCAGCAGTAATTACCACTAAGGAGAAGAGAGATTTTATACTGCTATTGAGGAAAATCAGATGTTCAAGAGACTGGAAAAATGCACAAAATCGTAATGCCTCCGAAGAGGAGAACCGTGCCAGAGCTGTACACCTGCGCGGAACGACGGGGACCTGGGCTGTGCCGACCTCCTGCTGGAGCCAACCCAAAGACAACCCTCAACAACACGAAGGATTTCATTGGTGCCCAGTTTGGCACCATTTGCGACAAGCCCGCGCAGGTCTCCAGCGTCAGCGGGCACAACGCTGCTGCTCGCCGACGTTCCCGCACGGCAACACGACCCGGGCAAACCGGCGAGGAGCAATGGGCCGTGGTTGAGTTTGCAAGGGAGGAAGAAAGCAAGCAAGCACAACATCTGCTCCAAAGCCAGAGAAGAAAACACACAATTTAACATCATTTCAGTTGGAGATGCTTTGGGAAATGCCTTCTGCTCTGTTTAGAGGAACACCACGCTCTAAGCAGGGCTGTAACAGAGAGTTTACAATAACACAGCAAAAAGCGAGTCACTGGAAATAATGAAGATCCTCAAGGAAGACCAGAGCAAGACCAAGACCCCGGTAATGACTGCCAGATCAACAGATGCCAAGGGTCTGGAGGAGTCCAGAAGTACTCTGAACCTGCACAACTCCAACAACAGCCCCTCCATTTACACACACACGTACCTACACCCACGTGCGCACAGATTCATCCCCAGCCTTGGTGGAGCTGCAGACCAGCCAAACACCCACCCCCCCAGTTCAGTGCAGAAACCTCCCCTCCCAGGTTTGCTTGATGCACTGCCATCAGGACATACGCTGGTTTATTTACCTCTAGAACACGACGGGTCCAGAAAACTTGAAAGTTTGCAAGTCTGAGATCAACGAACTAAAATCGTATCAGAAAACAAGTTGTTTTCAGAAATGCCTCCCCCAGAGCAACTGGCAGAGGATAGTTACGACAAAACCTCAGCCGTTACTCAGCGGGATGGTTACAAATGCCAGGTACTGCCACGACAGCGGATGCCGGAATTGCCCGACCCATAAAACCACGGCACTACTTGGTGCAAGGCAATCGTTCAGCCAAAGGTGCAGGACTGGAAACTCGGGGGTTGCAGGTCACAGGCTCACAGGGGCTGCAGGCAGGAGGAGGAGGAGGAGGGAAGGGAAGCGAAGCTGCTGGAGAAAAATAGCAAAGAATCTCATCAGACTTCCCGACCTGCTGCAGAAACCCTCTGAGAGCACTATCCCCCTGCACGGGGGATGTCAGCTCTTCCTCCTCCTTGGCAAGGGAACATAAACCTTCTGAAAAATTTTGGTCACAGGAAATGTTTTGTAGCAGGGCCTTCCACTGCGATAGTCCACTTAAAATCAGATAACGAGGTTTTCCCTTCCATGCACGAGGATGTTTAAACAGTAATTCCCACCGTGTATTTGAAAGTTACGGCACCGCTGACACGTCCTGCTCCACGACTGCATCCACCCAGACTTCCATCATCCCTCTCTCTGCAGTAACTGAACCTCTCACCGCCTTCCCGTTAGAGCCGTAATTATGGGCTGGTTCCCCATTCAGAGGCTTAATAATCTCCTCAGCCACAGGTAACTGCAGACTTCAGGTTGTGGATTATACCCCTCCTGAGCTCCTACCATCAGAGCACAAACTTCATCTCAGTGGCACAAGGGTCTTCCTTGGGTACCGTGTATCTGCGTGACATCCCCCAAGCCCATTCTCCTGTCCTTCAAGACTTCAAGAGAACTGAACATTGCTCTGTACGAAAGCAACGGCTCGGGTTATCCCGGGGTATGAGAGCTGCCTTAGCCTTTGACCGATACCCCAGCTCTGTAACCTGGAAAATGCAAGTGTCCGAGTGAACAGCAGTGACCGCCAAGCTGATGTGAGCACTACAAGGTGCTGCAGATCAGGGAGGAAGAGGTCTTCAGTGCCTCCTCATCACCGATACCCAGGCACCCACATCGCACAGCAGTGGACACCACGCTCAGACCCCATCCAGCTACAGCACTACCGGCTCCCAGGCTCCAGAGGAATGGTTTCAGGTATCTCAGACCAGCAGAGACATCTGAACATAGGCAGCAAAGCCAGGGACGCCTTGCTCTGTAAGGGGTTTGCAGAAGACACGCACTAGGAAGGTCTTGCAAAGTTTCTCGAGTGCCCTACGTGCTCGCCCTGGCCGGTTAAGGGACGCAATGACAGCGAAGAGGATGAGGATGGAAGGTCTGTTATCACGAAGGCACAGACAGCCACGAATTAAGAACCTGTTGCAATAAGCCGATTCATTACTTAAATGGTTTGTGTTGCTTTGTCATCGAAGCCCCAGGAAATGAGTTCTCCACAATAAATCCCGTCTGCTCATAAATCATTTGCTCAGGACAGCAGGATGCACCGTAGCGCGCTGTTTAATCTCTGTCTGCATTTGTCACGCGTTTGCAGCCAGCATCAGAAGCACCGACTTGTTTGCATATTCCAACCAGCAGCGCATCAATCAGTTTGCCTTATTTTCCCACCTCATGCTCAATACATTTAATGGTCCCCCAACGCTTACAGAGAGTTGTTACTAATCCCACTACAGATTTCATGCCAGGTTACACATTTTTTCATGTAACTTTTTCTGACTCATGCACACTAATATGATGCTGTCTAGAACAAAGGCGGGGGAGGAGGGGCGTAGAGAGGGCTGTAAAATACTTTTTCCACTACCTACGTGTTGCCTTGTTGATCCATAAATATCCAACGCTGGAGGGCCACAGAGAACAGAATACAAAGGAATTATTTTAACTAAAAGATCCGTGCCTGTGCTATGCTTTGCATGGAGTGCTGACTGGCACTGGATTTATTGCCCCTCTTCAGTGTCTACCCACAAAAAAATAATCCTGCTCTACTGAAAGTCTCCTTTCTATACTACTGTGACCCAATCCTCTCATCCTGGGCACAAACTATGGGTTTAGTCTCACTGAAAATATCAGCAAGAACCTCAACCATCAGCTCTTCAAATTCATCTGAACTTCTGGGAAACAAAAAACCCCCACCCCCTTCTGACACTAAGCACAGAAACATTTCCCACTTCAAACACAACCAGGAAAACCCCATTGTCCTCATCAGCATCTCCAGATGACTTGATTAGAGAGAAAACAAGGTAGGAAGGGAGTCAAGGCATCTGGAAAAGGCAAAACTCACAAAGTAATTGCTTCCTTGCCCCCAAACAGATGTTCTCCAACACCCAGAGCTTAAATTAGTATTTGAAAAGAAAGGCACTTACTTGGAACTGGTTTCCCACACTCTCCCATAAATTGCCACTGGAAAGCCCCCGCTTCTCCCCTAGCTCCAGCTCTGGAGGGACCAGGTTTGCTCCCCGAGCTGTGCACTAACTCCTGCCCCGCCACAAAGGAGCCTTCTGCACGGAGTACCTAACACCAGCGGGTCTGTTTATCTGCACAGTGAATACACGCTTCTAAAAACTAACATTTCTGGTTTTCTCTCTATCCACTTTCCCCACACTTTTGCCCTCTGTCTGCTGCTCAACGGAGTTTTCCTTTCCTGTTTCGTTAGGTTCAGCCCCGCTCCCCAACCCACAGTACTTGCCCAAAGGTAGGTACAAAAATAAGAGTTTGCTTGGCACCAGCTGGGGAAAATATAGATAATTTTGTGAGTTTTGGTAATGTCCAAATACAACACTGTTTCTGAGTGAAGGTTCAGTCAATATAATAAAGCAGATTGCTCAATGCACCTTCAAAGGACAGCGAGGCCATTAAAGCTCAATGGGGACCGTGCACGTAACACCCATTTACATCTGAAAATTTTATCCTTAGTCACCACTGAGAGCATAATACCCTACTTCTGCTGAGAACTCATGCAACAAATTAAAAATTGAAGTCCAGCAGCAGGGAGCCTGAATATTGTCAGATGATGAAGGAAAATTAAATGGCCAAAAATAGAATGAAGTTATTATTTTTGTGTGTCTGTGTCCATGCCCCCTGTCTCAGACACCAAAGCCCTGCTTTCTCTCCAGGCGGGATTTGAACGGGAATGCCGGGAGGGCAGAGGGGTGGAGCAGGGAGAGCACAGTCCCAGCACGAGCCCAAATCTCCGTCTGGACGCTGCTCCCACTGCACATCCCTCCTCTGCTGAGAGAGGAGCCAAACCAAGCTCTCCCCACGGCTTCAGTCAGGTGAAGCTGCAGCTTGGTGCCACCTCTGCCACCGCGAGAACTCGCCCTGTCCCGGGCACCAAGCGCAGAGCACAAACGCACCGTTTACACCACCGCCTCACCACACAAGGACGATATTTCAGAGCCGTCTCCTCACTGACTTACAAACACAAACTGGTTTCTGAGCAGACCACTGGCTACTCTTTTGGCAGGTAATCGTTTTCTGTCCCTTCAACTCAAAGGCAGGCTGGCACTCAAACTTCAAACTGTCCCCGTGGCGAAACGTGGAGCCTTCTCTCCGGCCGTAGGCTGGGATCCCGGGATCGCCGCAGCTCCCCTGGTCGATCTCTGAAAGAGAGAAAACAGAAGTTGCATGGGGAAGGCTCTGATGCCGGGCTGGTGCCGTACCTGCCGTGCATCAGAACTGCGCGTCAGCGCTCCAGCAAAGCCACCACATCCCTGCGGGAGCACCGGTCCCCTCCACATCCCCCCGGGAGCACCGGTCCCCTCCACAGCCCCCAGGAGCACCGGTCCCCTCCTCACCCACTAACTGGAGGGGGTCAGCAGTGGCCAGACACAGCTGAGATCTGTCTTAATGCACCAATTTTATCACTGTCACTGAAAGGTGTCCTACAACCCCTCCTAATTGCTTCCTCATCCTTAAATTAACCACAACTAAGTGAAAAATTCAGCGATGCCCAAGGAGATCCTCGTCCGCACTTGCTTCACGGACTTCTTTCGAAGCGGACAGACCACGTCTCACTACACGGGACCAGACCTACGGCTGCTTTGGCAAAGGGGTCCAGCTGGGGGGAGTTTGCTGGATTGCCACGTCTGCTCTCTCCTTCCCTTTCCACCCCCTTCCCAGCCCCGCGTGCGGTCCCCACGCAGACAGCTGACACCCTGCTGCAGGGAAACACGCAGTTAATCTCTTGCTGCGCTTGTGTTTTGACTTCAAATAAATCACGGACACAATTTTCTGTTATCTTCTGCTCTGTACAATTTCATTTCAAAGGGGGCTCCCGCTCTGTATCACTGTTGGCTACAACACTTCATTCCTTCACAGCCTCTTCGTGCTCCCACATTATTTATCTGCTGCACGTTCATCTTGTCTTCCACGTTCTCTAGTTTTTATTCCCCATCATCTATGATCAGCCTCGCTGTCTTTTCTCCCCATTTTCAATTTCTTACACCAAATTGGAAACTTCTTTCATGACATTTTTCTTTACAGAGGAAAAATGGCATAATCCGAGATTTGCACTGCTCCATCCAATATTCCAGTTGGGTTTGAATAACAACAAGCGCCTCGTGATTATCCTGACTTCAGGCAACTTCGACGCAGGTGTACTTTGAATAGAAGTCACAACAAGGCACCTAGCTTCTGCTATCGCCTTGCGCATCTCGAATTAAAAAGTCACTGCCAGGTAACGAAGCAGCTCAAAAATAATTTAACATAAATTAATATTTAATAACTCAAGTTTTCACAAAATAGGTTTTTTCTTTTTTTTTTTTTTGGCCTGCCAGTGAAAAGAGTTTGTCAGGATTTACGTAACTTCCTGCAGACCTTGAAAATCCAAGTGTTTAAGATTTTTACTTGCATATAAGCACATGCTCAGGCTACCGCCAGATTCTCAGTAAAAATGCAGCCAAGCAAAGAAAAATAACTCCCTTCTGACCCTCTGCTGAGAAAGAATAAAAGGTAACAGGGATGCTCTGGAGGCACTGATTGCACCGTCTCCTCCCTCCCAGGGCTGTCCCCTCACCGGTGAGCCCCCGCGGTCCCTTTCTGTCACCCTGCACGAACCCAGCTGGAGCATCGCTGCAGACGGGGAAATCAGGGGTTTAAGAATAGGAGAGAAATGAAGAATTAGAGCTCACATTTTCCACCGTGCACGTGATCTCCTTTTTAGCAGGAGGCAAACAAAGTCAGAAACTGGAATTTCTGTCCTGAGAAAAATCTCCTGGCTCCTACGTTTCTTTTCGCACATAGTAAAAGTCATGAAGTATTTAGCAGAGCAGAAATTGCCAAAATGAGTGATTCAGAAATATCACAACGTGTTACTTCAATACGATTGAGACATTTCTGCTGATGAATGTTTAAGTAAAATCATTTCCACATTAGAATAATAAAAGTCAAAACTAAACAAGAACATCTAAATCAAGTGTTTTGACATTATTTAAATGAAACAAGTTGAAATGAATCTTTCAAAACTCCTCCATCAAATATGATATCGTGCAGAGAAGATTTTGACAAAACAGCATTTTTCTAACAGAAAAATGTTTCACCAGAAATTCTTCATCAGCTATTTATGCTATTTGTGTCTCCTGGTGGTGGGTGGGGAAACTGGGTCCCTCTGCTCAGCGCAGGGAGCAGCCCACGCTCCGGAGCACCCAGCGGGAGCCAGCACCTTGGCGCGGAGCTGCTTTGGGGAGCGCCAGCTCTCCGTCTCCGCACGGCTGCACACAAACACTGCCGGCACCCCAAATCCAAGCCTCCGCTGTTCCCGGGGTCCGCGGGAACTCCTGCTCCTGCCTGACTCAGCTCTGGAGGAAAAGGAGGGGTTGGAGCTGTGAGCAAACCCTGCAAAGGCAAAACTCCAATTTCTGGAAAAAATACCCACAAGCTGTGGGGTTTGTGAGCAGTAACCTCGCACACACTGTCGCACACAGGTTAACGAGTGGAAGGTAACGGTGTTCCGTATGGATCCAAAGGAACCAGGACCAGGGCGTTTCTATTGCCTAGTTCTCTGCACTGCTTCCAAAAATGAGGAAAAAAGGATGCAAAGAGGAAACAAGATGATGAGAAGGGGATAAAGCAAGGAGGGAAGATCCTTCTTCCTGCATCTCTTCACCACATCCCTCCCACCCAGAACCTCTGCTGCAGGAGAAATGTGGAAACCGAGCCCGGCAGGCTCATTAAAACCCTGTGGCACAACACGAAATCACTCCTGCTAAGGTTTATGTGAGACTTCAATAAAAGCAACATGACCCCGAGAGCAGGTCAGGTCAGCACATCATAAGCTAAAAGCCTTCCCGTCTGCTGGCTCAGCGGTATCTCAGCGCTGGCGTTGCGTGGGGTGGGTCAATACATCGAATGGAAGGATGCAAGCATTGAGTCCTCTGACAGACTTCCACCACCAGCAATATTATGGGTTAGGTAACGCAGAACCTTAAAAAAAATAAATTAATACAATCAATGAAAACTCCCTGTATCTTATCTGGGCTTTCTCTAGATAAACTCAAAGCCAGTGCTCCGCGCCCGGGAGGTTCGACATCCAGCTCTGAACGGCAGCAGCAGCACAACTGGTTTCAGATGGATGGTACTTTTTCCCCCCAAGTATCCTAGGATCAGACATAATTGTTTGCTCTCAATTTGACATCTATACATGTGTATGAACACCTCCACGTGCACGCAGGCATCTATAGAGAGCTCTGTACCTACACAGAACACAGGTAACACCAGACGTGGAAACCCAGCGAGCTCAGCCGGTCAGACACCTCGGGCAGCACCCATGAGATTAAAACCAGAAAGGTCAGTAGAGGAAATCTTCAGGCTCCAGCTCTGCAGAGCTCCTAAGCCTCTTAGCACCATGGGGCTAAATTTCAGCTCCCGAGCTAAGCTCTCCAGAGCCAAACGCTCCGTCAGCATTTTAGCAGCAATAGGGATTGTGTCATCATCAGCCTTAGTCAGCTCTACCCAAACGAACCCAATTCCAACAGAAATCCAAACTGGATCAGTGCGTGAGTCTATAGTTTTAATTCTAAATTATTACTCTCTATTAAAAATATATAAATATAAATGTAAGACTAAATGAACATCTGTCTTCGTTCTATTTTTTCATGTTTTTATATTTGTCTCTTACGACAGAATTTTAAACCATTGATTTGCTTTTACACTATTTCTTGTAATAACCTCAAGCTCATCAGTAACAGAATGTTTTCCCCCACACCGCCCTGTGGGTGGGCGAAGCATCTTCATCCCACCCATGGGGAATGTGACTGCAGACGAGACCACAGGCATCTGGATCCTCTTCAATGAGCCCTCAGTTCCTCAAGAGCTTTTGAAAACGTGACCTGAAGGAACTATTTACGTCCAACCGTTATGACAGGTTGACCTGGGAACTTTCAAAGAACCATTTCAACGGCTGTGGAAGGCATCGGCTCTAAGGGGAACGTATTCTCAGAAGTCATCTGAGATTAAAGGCAAGAAGGGAGAAGATAAGACCCGGGACCCCAGGGGCTGTAAGCCCTCTCACAAGTCAAGCACCAAATTGCAATATCAATCAGCTCACCACAGTCGTGAGGAGAGGAAGAAAAAAAAAAAAAAAAAAAAAAAAGATTTTTCCAGCAAAGAGGAGCTTAATACAAATTTCTTCTGACAAGCACAGCAAGTCCAAAAACATTGTTCACTATTATGAGAGAATGTCTGTTTAACAGGATAAAAGCGGCTGCAGTTGAGACATTGGAGATTTAGAGTAATCTTCATGAACATTAATGAGCCAGATCCTCAGCTGGTGAAGACTGACACGGCTTAACTGGAAATCAACGCTGTCACACCGATTCACACCCGCTGAGCATCTGTTCCAAATGAATCCCTGGAAAAACCCGAATTGGGATACCCTGTGTTTTGGGTACTCTTCCTGGTGCAAATACGCTTTCTCTGCACTCACAAGCGAAGCTCCCCCTCCTCAGGAGCCCTGCATTGAAACTCTGACGGCATCTCGCCCTCCTCAGCACGTTCCTTCCAACAGGTCCTTGAATCTGTGCATCAATAAATCTCTCCGGCACGACTGTTCCAGCAGTAGCAACAGGCTTTATGATTGCATTTCACTTAAAACGTACACTAAAACTCACACATTTTAGGATAGATGGCTATTTAAACATACTCTATAAGCAATACTCTGCCCAGAAGGCAGATTTTTTGGTCCTGACTTTATATAACTCCATTAGCTGTAATTTTCCCCTCGCAATTAGGAAGAAGTGTGGCCATAAAACCAATACTGAAACTTGTTAGGAAGTTGCATATAATTTCGTAACGTATTTGGCAAGTGCTAATTGCCTCTTACTTAAATGCCTCTTGCTTTGTAACTCAAAGCATTTGTGAAAACTAAAAGAGTTTTATGGAGCTGGCTGATGGGAGGTTCGCTTAACCTCCGGATAGCATCAGCACGGACCTTAGGCACGGAGTGTATTTCTTTGTTCAGGGACAAATCCATTTTGCAAGGTCGGTAAGCTGCTGTACAAAAACTGCAAAGACACCTAGAAAAAGAGAAAAGATTTGAACAACAGGCAGAGAGCAGCCTCTATTCCAATACCTGCAAAGGACAGGCACTGCCCAGGGAGGGGTCCCTCCTTTAAGGCTCATGGGGACAGCAGAGCCAGAGCACTCCCTTCGTTTCCATCCCTAGGAGGTTATGGGCGTACAGCAAACTGAGCAGCAACGGTGCAGGTAAAGCCGATGAGTAGCGAAGGGAGAAGCACGTTTGACCTTGGAAGCTCCGTACAACAAGGCTCCAAAGCGTGAATGATAACGGTGATCCCCAAACCGACTGGTAAGGTCACAGGGATCAAGAAAAACTCAGCCTTGCTGTAGGTGAAGCGATCAATAACACTGAAGCAAGTCAGAGGAGGAAAAAGTCAAGCTCCTTAGAGACCCAAAGTTCACAGAAGATGAACAACAGTGCGAGGAAGTCCCTATATCATGTGCTTTGCAACTTTATGTGCTATGCTATAGGGTAAACACGAGATTTATCAAGAGACTGCACGACTGTGTCCACATTGCCCTCTGGATGAGATGAACAAGCCAGAGGGGATCTCCAAGTGGAGCTGGAAAGCCCTTTCCCCCCTCGCAGCCGGCAGGTCGGGGTGCGGCAGCGTGCTCTGCCCGGCTGCCAAGAGCCAACCGCAGCCAGTCGTGGCAGGGGCGGGCAGAGAGCACGCCTGCAGGCTGGTACCGCCGCAGCAAGACTGAATTAGTACCAGGAAGATGCTCCCTCGGGCTGGATTTGCCTTTTCCTCCTCTCGATTCCATCTCTCTCATCTATGCCCCTCTAACGCCTTTCCTGCTGTCCTGGCCCTGCAATCCTGCCGATACTCCAGCATCCTGACCCAGCCCCCTCTCGAGACGCTGGCATTTAGTCCAAGGAGGTTTTGGCAGGTCAGGTCCCCCCAGGCTCCTAACCGCGGTTCCTTCAGCATCAAGTCATCAGCGCTGCGACGGGCAGGTCCTGGCCCGAACACAACCCGACACTTGCCTGAAACGCGGCGAGTCCCAGGGAAACACTTTTAAAAAATGAATGAATGCTAATGTGCATTTAGGGTCCTTGAACAACAGAGATGTAAAATGTTTCTGCTGATGCCAGTGAAAGCCGCTGGTACCCAGAGCAGCCCTCCTGTCTAGATGAAGATGTGTGTACCTCCTCTCAGGCATCAGAGCCAGGGTAAGCCATCCCTGGCATCAGCAGGTCACAGAGAAAACAGAACGGTATTCAAGCGCTTAGAAAAGAGATCCAGAATGACAACAATGCCAAAAAGAAGCTGACATCTAAGTGGAAGTGTTCTTGCATGTCTGAGCTGCAATACAGAAACAGCTCTTCCTCCGCGCTGGGACGGAGGAAGGGGAGCACGCTCTTCGGAGCAGCACCTGCAGAGGAAACCAAGCACCCGAGGTGCTCACGCCGACTGTGCATACACATGGGATGGAGATCTCTGGAAATCCAAAAACTCAAACCAGGAATCTAAGGAAAGCTTCAGCTAGAATCACCAGTGGCTGACACGAGTTAGAAGGAATACTTCTCCATCACGCTTTCTCTAACTTTGCACATACTCACGACAACGGTAAACACAGACACCGAGAACAGAGCTCAGCGTTCACATCCTAACGTATTTCATGAGTTTCTTTTGGAAAAACCCCAGCATTAACTTTTATGTCACTGTTAATACTCCAGACTACTCAAAAGTTTGAAGTAGCTGACACCACTCATCTCCTGGAACCACGGATACGTGCTCTCATTTTCTCCCACAGACACAGCCTGGTGCCATCAGACAAAATTCACTGACTCTTTTCCAACAAAACAGACGAAACGGCAAGGAAACAGCACGCACCCAGCCTGCTCTCACGGGAAAGAAATCACAAAAGCTGTTCTTACTGAAGCAACGCTTCAGTTTTAAGAAAAAAAATCTGCAGAGCTTCAATATATTTAGAGAAGCTTCTTTCTGCCTCTTCTCCCAAATAACTGCACCCATCTCATCCCTGAGCCTTTTAGAACAGGGAAATTCTGAGCGAGGCGCCTGCATTACCTTCGTACGTTGCTTTGAATCCCAGCAAGTTGCTGACGCTGTCTGTCTGGAAGAGGAGCCACATCTGGTGGTGTGTGCTAACGATGAGATCGGGGACGGTGGTGCCTGTCAAGCTGTAAAAATAAATAAGAACAAGTAAACAGCCTGTATGCCTCCCCAAACTGATCTTCCCACCAAGACAAAGGCCACGTACACCTCTGTAGGAGCAGAAAATAACGAGAGCAATGCCAACACTATTAAGAATAACCCCAAAACAGAACACCGGCCAAAAACCTGACGGATTTTCGAGCCTGATGAGTCCCTCGGTATGCTTCTGCATGCTACCTAAGCAGCGAGTTTTCTACCATAGTTGACAGCCTGAAAGTTATTATTACCACCACTATAATAATTACAATTTAGTGCCATTATTACAATATATTATCCAGCATCAATAGTAATCATTTCCTTTCTTACTGAAGCAAAACATAAGCAAACAAATAAAATTCCCAGAAGCCATACCGGTGACTGAATCCTCTTAACTGCCTTTAGACTATTTTCTAGTGTTACAAAAATTTACTTTCAACGCATTCTCTGCTACATTTCTAGCCTGACAGAGAAGTTTCCACAAAGGTCTCCAAGAAACAAGCCTCAAACAATGCCCTGCGAGCCCTCGAACAGTGCTCCTAACCCTGGCAGGACGGGATGATCAGGATACTGCCCACACTTCAGGGATGCTCCTAGGAGAGCTGAAGAGATTTAGAAAAATGTCACCAACATATCGGCATTAATGAGCCGTGCGTGGCTCATTCAGCCTTTGGGATTCATCACCTCCTTGTGGCTCGACAACATCTTTAGAGCTTTATCCCCCACCCACACGAGCACCACGGCAGGCACCCACAGAAATGCCGAGCCCAGCTCCTCCCTCCGCTCCTGCAACAGCCACAGCGCGTGGGAAGGGATCGTTACCAAAGGAGAGCGAGTGTTAGGGTGCCTGTCTTAGTGGCAGGGTTTAATGTCATTATTATACTATTTCTGCTGAGATATCATCTGGGATAAATTTATAAATTACCTTACGTGCAACGACTGCAAGTGGGTAGGCGTTTCTTTTCTTTTTTTTTTTTTTAATTATTATTTTTTTGTTTTGGTTTGGTTTTTTGGTTTTTTTTTTTTTTTTTTGTTTTTGTTTTGTTTTGTTTTGTTTTGTTTTTGGGTTTTTTTTCCCTGCTGGAATCTAAATACACACAGATGTATGTGT
>NW_010103608.1:25050-63837 GCF_000699245.1 Pterocles gutturalis | reverse complement strand
TCTCAAGTACAATAGCTGCACCTGAAAGACTTCTTGATAAAATTGATCCCCGAGCTCTCCGGGCAGGATTATTGCAAACCGATACTGCAAGAGAACAAACCCAGCAGCTGTGTGTTGATAGCATCCTGCGAGTCAATGTAACTCGCAACCTCCAGGCATAATTGTTGAATTCCCAGTTCCCGGGCTAATCGCAGGCAGCAGGGCTGAGCTGCCAATTGCTGTTTGTTTAGAGCGAAGCCAAATGACTGCTCCAAGCGTTGTGCTACTTACTCGACTTGCTTGACATTCTTAACACCGGCTACCTGCTGAGCGCCGGATTCTTTCCAGTAGCCTTACAGGTATCCAACGTAAATAGGACCGACCTTGCCGTGCACATAACTCTCCTTCCCATCCCAGAGATGGTCACCAGTCACGTAGGCACCGGGGACCACTAACACCAGTCACGGCTCCAGCTCTGGCCATGGAACCTGGGGCGTGTTTTTCCCTGAAGTCACATTCATGTCACCCAAACTCATCAAAGCTCTCCCAGCTCTGCCCCCACCTTTGCTCTGTTACTGCTTTGACCTGCATCAGAAATTTTAGTGATCCCAAGGTGCTGGTAAATTAAGAAGTAATCTTGTTGTAACGGCTGTTCTGCATCCAGAGAGTCTGACGGGGAGCGCAGCAGCAGCAGCGCTATTGTTGATTCTTCTCGAGCTGCTTAAGCAGCAGACAGGCAGGAATGAGGAACACAGCAAGAGAAAAACCTTCAGAAAAAGGAGCTTCAAAAGGTTTTTGCATGCTTTCCCATTGCACTTTAACAAGCTGAATGATTGATTTGGGTGCTTGTTACTTTAGGGAATAAAAATCCTCTCTGCAAGTCGGAAAGCTCAGCCTAACAATCTGTTATGTTCTCCAAGATGCATTTCACAGGGATGGGAGTGAGACTGGAAACAAATGGTCCCTCGTACCTCAGTTTGGGATAACGTCTGCTGCTATGCAAGTTGATTCAGATGTGCCTCTCGACCTGGAAGGCTGCAGGATTGAGTTTGTCTTGAATAGCCAAGAATAAATGAAGAGCAGTAAGAAAATTGGAACTCCTCTCTTTTGACAGGGTTAGGTTTCTGCATGTTGACTCCTCCAAAAAAACTAGAGCTTGTATCCAAAGCATATCCAACCTGAGACATTAATTCAGCTGACAGGAGGTGAGATGGCAGCAACTGCCGAGAAAAGTTGTCCATGGACTTTCAACCATATTAATTACAAATGGGGTATTTCTCTGGTCCCAGGTTAAAAGTAAAAAATAAATAAATTTCCCTGTTAGGATGAGCATCAGCAACTTAATGGAAAGTTCTCCTGCACTGGGAGAAGATGCCACACCTTGTCCAGGCAGAAAATCAGATACTCCAAATTTGCATTAGCAAGGTGTTGAGTAGCTAATACAGAAAGAAAAAAAGTGGAATGACTAAAATAAAATCTAGGAAAAATCTTCATGGGCTTTAAGCAAACAAAAAGGGATAGAATGAGAAATCATCTCAGCAAGTTATTACAAACGACTCCCCTGGCAGTAATTTGCACATTTTGACCAATCAGCTGTGAAATGTTCTGTGACACTTTAATTACAAACACTTTTGCAATAATCAGACTTCACATTTATATACGCTGCAGGTTAGAGTTCCTGACCTAAGTATCACCAGCGTTCATGTTCTGAAAAGAAATGTAGAGGAAAATGAGCCTCAGAGAAACAGTTTGGAAAGACAAGGAAACATTAAAGTGCCAATGGCGTGGGAGGCTGATTCACGGGGAAAAACAAACGAAGAGGAGGAATTAAAAAACACAACATGAAATACTCTCTACCAGTTGGAAGGAGTACAACAGCTTCGCTAGAGTAGCTTTTTGGAGTTGTTTGCTCCTGCACGTTTTTGACTGGATAGAAGAGAAGGGAGTCTTTCCAGTTGAGACACCAATGCTGGATGCTGGTGCCCCTGGTTCCTGCTCATCACTTCAAATATTTCTTCTGAGAGCCACAGTGACTTTTCCCTGCTTCTGCTCTCGCCCATAGCCTGGCAAGCGCCCTGAGGACACCTGAGGCTTTGACAAACAGCCCTGCCTTACCTCCTCGCTCAACACCCCGACACAGCAGGAAGCCAGGCTTTCAAAGTGGTCGGATGTGGCGGGTTAGCCCTTGGCTGGGGGCCAAACCACACACACCCGCTCACACAATTCCCACCCCCACCCAATGATAGGGGAGAGAGCAGTCTATGCTTAACCCAGGACATCGGACCTGAACACAGTCACAGGCACGCCTGAGCTCTAGAATATGGAGCAAAATGCCTGGAGGTGCTCAAAGCTGCCCTGAAGCCAGCAAGGTCGGGCAAGCAGCAGCCCTTTGCACGGCACGACCCACCATTTGCTCTGCTTTCGGGTTCTCCCCGCTGTCCGTGCACACTGCGGCTGCACCAGCAGCCCAGCCTTCAGGCAGCGTGTCATCATTTACACACATGCACACGGTGTAAAATGCTCAGGATGTCACTCGAAGATAATTGATTTACAGCCACGTATCACTGTTCAAAACGACTGCACAAGGAGGGCAGCCCAGGAGAGACAGAAATCCAAAGGTCTCGGTTTCTGCCCGGTTTGCATTGACTCTTGGATCTGAACTCTCGTTCTGCTCGCTCAGCTCCCTGGACAGCCCCGGCCTCTCCCTACGGGACCCCACCAAGGCGGTTCAAGAGAAGCAAAGAGGTAGGAGCCCTTCTGTCAGCAGAACGGATGAGACTGTGATGAGGGAAGAACACACCAGTCAGCTCCCCGGCGTCCAAACCCTCCAGTGCAGTACCGCAGGCTGGGACGCCTCCATCCAACCCCATCAGCTACATCTCAGCAAGTGACACTTCAGTGGGACAAAGGAGATGCTACTTACACGTAAAGCACAGTTTTCTGGTCTCCGACTTGTCCTCCATCACCCACTGTCAGAGTGTCATATCCTCTTTCTAGTTCAAATTCTTCAAAGGTGAGTTTGATAACCTGGCAAAGACGCAGCACGTTAATATGAATCAACCGCCCAGGCAGCCAGCACACCCTCTTGTCTTGTTTATTTACCCGTTTCTCTATCGAGGAGCAATTTATAAGAGCATTAATATCTCCAGGACATCACCAAAGGTGACCGTTCTCACTTTTTATAACACTGGAGCACTTCTTTCCAGACAGGCTGAGCTCTTACTGAAATTACCTCTCAGATTTTTCCGCTTTATCTATCGATTTTCTAGATGACTTTATTGATAAAAATCTGCGTGCTGGGATTTCAGCATGCTTTTTTTTCACCAGGCACCGCTGCCATTTCTTTCATAAACCTGACTACGGGGATGGATTTGAATGTGAATACAGGCAGTGTGTTGGTCACATACGGTGCAAGCGGAGCGTCGTTCTTTCGCTCTGTGCGGCTCAGAAAGCTCCCCTGGTCTTCAGAAGCTTCTGCCAGACCAAGGGAATACCTGAATCCCCACTGGGGTAGCTCAGGGAAATCACCTCAAGCCATCTGCAAACAATCATCACCGTATCTGGCCACTGCTGTTTGTTTCCCGTGTTTTCTCTCCTGCTCCATCATCCTGACCTTCCACCCACGCGATCCGCGAAGCCTCCGCGTACCCCCGAGGAGCAGAGACCTGGCACAAGTCGAGAGGTTTGTGTTCCAAGTCTCTTGGCTGCTTCTGAAATCTATCACTCTCAAATAACCGAAAATTACAATGTGATTTAGGGAGCAAAGGTCTTCACCCAGCCTCGCACAGCGTAAACAAACAGAAGGGGAAGAGAGCTGAATTTACAGAAGGGCTCCGCAGCCACAGCGGGATACAGAAGGGATCAATGGAAACTCTGTCCCGTGGAGCTTTTTAACTAACCAGGCTCAGGAAAGCACTTAAACACTCGAATCCATTCAGACCTTTGTACATGCACGCGCCTGTAAATCTATTACATTTCCTAACTTTTAACAGACTAAATAACCAAATTCAGTCCCACGCTACTTTTTGCTGTTTCACCCAACCCAGAAGTTACCAAAAGCAGCCCACGGGGACCTTCCTTGCCCCACGTCGAGAGGTGTGGGGTGGCATGGGAAGCATGCTCGATGCGGGGCAAGGAAGCAAGCCACAGCAAAACAAAAATCTTTGCCTTGGAATTTCTTGCCTCTTATCAAAACAGCATCTCCTGCGAACACTTGAGCACGCACACAGCCACAGGGGGACACAAGTCGCCAAGTTAAAACCAAAAGCAATCATTAAGTGTGCAACGTTAAACGCGAGCGTGCCTCTGCAGCCTCTCCGAGGCTTGTACGGACTCTCGAGGATGCCGACAACATTTTTCTGTCAAAAGCCACTCAACTTCAACCCCTTCGGAAAACCCTGGTTAGTCTGACACTGAATGGCTGGAGAGCTCTTTAAAAAATGCAGTTCAGACTGAACTGCCACGTGCTACCGTCTTTGACCTACGAATGCAATGATTACTTTTCAAACGCAAACAAAAGCAAGTTGGATATTTTTGATGTCACATCCTGAAAACAGGGTATTACCCAAAAGGCCCAGAATCGTGAAAGAGGAGCATGGGTGATACTTCACAGAAGTTGGGAACCATTAATTTCAGTAGTAGTACCAAAATATTAACCTGTGCAGATCATTATTAAACCATGTAATGACGGAATAATGTAATTAATACAAAGAACACAGTGCTGTAGAGCAGCACACATCATTAGTTAAACCAGTCATTCAAGTAAACTGCATTCTAAGGAGTCTGACCCTAATTAAATAACTAATTACATTCTAGTATACCGGAGACTAACCTTGTAGCACAAGAACAGAATGCTGAATACAATATTTATTTATCCATTTTCCTATTTGCTTTTTGGTCTGAAAGCTGAAAATTATTTAATGATTCATTAAACAACAAGAGCTCTGCCAGCACACACAAACACACGGATGACACAAAACCTCAATTTCAAGCTGCTGAAGTGACAGGAAGCAATTAGCAAAGTCAAGAAAATAAGCTGGAATATGACACTTGATTCTAAGGCTCTGCACTGGTAAGTGATTTGAAGCACAGTCACATTCACAGGGAAAAAACCCACCGTCGCTCTCTGCATGAGAGCAGCACCTCTCGCAGTCGCATCCCAAGGCTTCCCAAGCACATTACTCACCCCCACCCCCCTCCTGCCCAGTCTCACGCATCGATCTTCACGGGGGATGAACCATCCCCTGGAGGGACCCATCTCTCTCCACCGCTGACACAAGAAGCTCGGACAGGGGTTTATTTGCCTCGCTAGACTCCAGGTGAGCAGAACCCCAGGAGAAATAGCAACCACCAACATCCATTACGTCAAGAAGGTTCAGAAATAGTTCTGATGCAAATTCACCAATTATCATACGCATTTCCTAGTTCCCATGTCATTTATTTTTTCCACTGTGGTTGAAATTAATTCCCATGGCGCCGGGGACCAGCAAAACACCTATATACCCTGAATATCCCCCACACCGGTTTGATGCCATCCTCTGTACAGGAAATAATTCCCAGCTGTCAACGGAGGAGCACTATGCCCTGAATACTGTTTATGTAGGTTTCTGAGCAAACTTCGAGGGGATTATGTAGCTCAGTGAATCTGGCTCATAGTTCTTTTCCAAATATAGAACAGATGACTTGCAAATGAGTTCTAAATTCAGATCAGTGGTTTTCCCATCGCTCCTATTAGAAGCTTCATGTAACAGGACCTGATCCAAAGACCACTCAAGTCAATAAAAAGATTACCACTGGCTTCAGCTCAGCCCCATAATGCTTTTTATCTTCAAAGTATTTTACAGGCTTTTTAATTAATTCATCTCCAATCCTCCCCTCACCCATGCTGATGAGATCAGCCCTGTGCACACAACGGCTCCGTGCGTCAGGGAGGGGAATTCTCCAGCTCAGCAACACGCTTCCAACATGGGACAGGCTTTAAGGAAGCCAGAGTTTCACGGGGACTCTTCAGAGGCAGCGTTCCTCCTGGAATCCCAGTGACCGACGAGCGTTGAAACTCCGACACCAGCAGCTCCCATTGCTAGAGTGGGTTCTGCCCAGGTGAGCCGCTGCCTTAGCCAGCCTCGGGAGCTGCTGCTTGGGCAAAAGAAACCACCCGTGTCCGGGAATCCACTTGCCTTCTTGTACTGGCACCAAGCAGATCCGGTCCTGTCTGCACAACTTGGGTTCCTGGAGCCTTAATAAATTATTTCAACAGCAGAAAACACTAAGGGCAGTTGATTTGTTCCCATGGTTTCCCATCTTCCCAAGGAGTGCGGGAAGGAAGCCTGCGGGACCACGCCAAGCCTCCTCTGCCATCCCACCGAGGAGCAGCAGCGGGATGCAGCTCTGCAGCAGCTCCGGGGAACACGGGCAGGAGAAGCGCTGTGCGAGGAGCCCAGACAGCCAGAGCATCCCTCTCAACCCTCCCTGCTTCAAGCAAATGATGAGTTTTCCCTGCCTGTAAACTACGCTCCCAGGATGAAACATCCGAAATGCAGAAACCCTTTATGAACTGAGATAATTAACTATTTATCACTTCAAAGACAAATAAGATGCCATCTCTGTACGTGGTTCATGCAAGCTGCTGGTCTGACCCATCTCTCCTGATTCCACGTGTCCGACGCCTGCATATGGTGTTGCAGCCCATGAGCACAAACTGCAGTTTCTTGTGCTACTGAATCTCTGCTCCAAGTCAGTAGGTATTGAAATTAACGGATTTTCCCAATTTCAACCCTATTTATGAAAGCTGAGGATCAGGACTTGCAGATTCTGTTTTCTAATCAACAGTTTATTATTGCAGAGGTTTAAAAGCTGAGGAAGAAACTAACCAGGGGAAGACAGAAACTTTCCCTAAGTAGAAATTAAAAGAGAATAAATTTTTGAAAAATGAGACAGTCTGCCCAAGAAGCTTGGAAAAGGAGAAGCTTGTCCCGTGACTCTGCCGGAGGAAAAGCAGAGAAATCTGTGCACAAGGCTGGCAGAAAAGCAAGTGAACAGAGCTGAAAATTAGACTCTGGATATTCCACATGAAAGCAAGGTGACAGAGGGTCAATAAAACATGGACATGGCCCATAAGCATCTCCTGACAATTGATTGCCATCTCCTCCTTCATCGTTTGTACCGGCAAACCCAAATGGAAGCGTCAGCCTACATAACACCCAGCTCACTACAACTTCTTTCCAAACACAGAGGACTGGTTCATGCACACACAAACTGGATTTTGCCGATCTCTGAAAGACAAAACAATAAATCTCTGTATGATACACACACCACAGGCTAAGACGCTGATGTGTTCGATAGCCTGTCCATGCGCAGGCGATGGATACCCACAGGGCTGCGATCACAGCTGACACTCCAGCAGTAACAGCCACTGTTACACGCGGTCTGTCCTCCACTTGCACATTACCCTGATGAAGGAGAACCTCCTGGGTCTGATTAACCAGTAAATCGCTCCTAATAAATCAGCACTGGAAAATATCCTGATTCCACACTCCAGTTTCCCAGTATTTGGGTCATTACCATGTTCCTACACGGCCAAACCAAGACATCCGCGGGATGAAGTGACCAGCTAATGACAGCCCTTTGCACACCAACTCATTCTGAAATCAGAACACAGGAATATTCCTCATTCAAATCATAATCCACCAGTGACCTGCACTTGTTAGAGGCTTGAGCTGAGGTCAGTGGGGAGAGAGAAGCAGAACTCCGCTGCTCCGGAGGGAGGGGAAGCGCTGGAGGGGGAGCACCAGAAGCCATCACGTCAGCAGCAGCAGATATTTGCCAACATTTCTACAGATCATAACAATTTCGAGCAAAAGCTGAGATCCTGGGATACCAACATGTTTGTGAAATGCCTTCCCTGGATGAGCGGTGGAAGGCAGAGCGCCAAGCACAGAACTGGCTGGAGGCGAGGACCGAGGCATCGTTGGCAGAACAAGCCCATGAGCTCAGCGCCTTGGCACGCAGGACTTGCTCATGAGCTAATGGAAATTATGTTAGTAGGAACTCAGATACTAAACAGAATTAAACTTCTTGTCTTCCGAGAGCAGAAGATGGTGAATAACACTTCAGAAAGTGTATCTTGGGCTACACAAAGTAATTTTTGTCCTTAGGTGCCCACACAGATCTGGAGAAGAGGAACAGGGGGAGTTCACAGGGCTTGAAAAAGCTGCAGGGCACTGAACATTGCCCTCCCTGCGCCAGTGGAAAATGGGAAGGACCTGATCTTACAAAGGCCAAGGCAGTCCAGCCTTGTCCTCTACATCATCAGGGACAACAGACTTGAACAGCACACCCAGACCAGTGGGGACAAACAACGCCCACCAACCTCCCCTCTTCCAAACCTCAGTGAGCCCAGAGCGGAGTTAATGAAATTATAATACTGCAAAAATAGCAGTAGGGAGAACCACGCCTTCCTCCTCACTTGCCCTCTGCCCTTTGGGGGCTGTTGGTTAGGGGACAGCCAGCAGCCAAAAAGGAAAGGAGAAACGAGCATCCCTGGCACAGCCGCCCTGCCCCACCGAGAGCTGGCTCAGGGAGATGCTCTGCTAAGCTGCTGGGCACTTCACCGCCTTCCACGCCAAGATATCAAAGAGGTTTCGATTAAAAATAATTACATTCACTTTGAATTACATCCTTTAACAAAATTTTCAGCAGAGAGGGAACGTGATGTGTCACGGTCTTTAAAGACAGTTGGAAACATGTGGAAAAGGTCTGCGGGGGGATAGGGAGGCACAACATCAGCAGCCTGGATGGCTGAGTATCAGAGAGCAGCCCTCTGTGAGGCAGGACAACATTTCAACAAAAGCACTGAAGCAAGGACGTGGAGACGCGTCTCCCAGACCTACCTTGGCGGGATTGAGGGCAGTGATGACCCACACGCAGTAGGCGTTGTTATCGTACTGGACGGGGTAGTTGGGAGAAGTTATCACGCCACTGGGACCACGGAGGTACATGTCGCACATCCTCGCTGCGAAGAGGAAAACAGGACAGACGTGGGAGTGAGGTCTCAGCTTGGGGCGGACACTGTGTTCTTTGGTTAAGGAGAAACAGAGATGCACATAGCTGGAAGAGGGGGAAATTAAAAATTGCTGCTCTGAGTTGTTTTCACCAGCCAGAAGATCCCTTTTTCCCCATGTAACAGAGATGAAGGATTTATCTCTGATGAATAGATGAGGGGGGTGTTTCCAGGGGCTATCAAACAGATGGACCACCAGACCAACCAACAACCACCCTTCGCTAGTGTTCAGACTGATTTTATTTATTTTTCACTATATTAAAGCCCTCACAGAAATATATTCACATCCAAGACAGTGAAACCACAGAAGATGCCAGGTAAGACACAGTTCCTTACTAATGTCCCCAGAACAGCACATTTTCCTTCTTCAGTGCAGGCTAAAAAAAAAATACTGCACAGTAAGTATTTTTTTAGGTAAGGGGTGCCTTCATCCTGATGACTGTGGACTCAGAACCAAACCAGCAGCTCCACCTCGTATCTTAAAAACCTCTTAGGCAAGGCAGAAGCTGAAAAGTGCTCAAGCAGGGACATTTTTGCCTGTGGCGTTCCTTAGATGTAATATTTAACCAGAAAATGTGAAGAACAGCATCCTGGTTTTGTGACTGCCTCTGCTGTCGTGATGGAGCCTCAAAATTAATTTATCTGAAATCTCAAAGGAGCTGTACGTGCACCCGTGGCAGCTGCGAGGCTTTTCTTCCCCTCCGAACAGCAGGAAGGCGTGGAAACGATCTCCTGGCCAAACCGACTGCGCAGGTGGTCACAAGGGAACACGAATAACATGGAAAAGCAGCTCAGGAAGAAGCCGAGGGCATCTAGCCATGATTCTTAAAGTGCATTTTCCTCCTGCCCCCTTCTATGTGAGCCCATCCTGCAGTCTGCTACACGTGTCCCATCCTTCCTTACAGAAAAAAAAAAAAGTAAATCCCATTATTCCCATTTTAAAAGTAGGCAACAGGAGCACAAAGGGATTCAGTGAGTCTCCCCAGGACCCAGAGAGAATCTGCTGTAGATGAGGAAGCTGAAAAAACAGTCTCCCAACAGCAGCGAGAGGTTTGATCTCTGGATATTAGAAATTGGTACGGTCCAGGGGGTTAAAAGCTGGCTTATCGGGCACCTCGATTTCTGCAGTTTGAGAGAAAGTCATCACCCAATAACAAAAAGGAACAAAGAGAAAAAAGTGCTATAAAACTGAAATAAAAAGCAAATGGAAAACTTTTTTTAAACAAAAAAAAAACCCCAACCCAATAGTTAGCAGTTAGAAAAATTAAGTTGATTCATAGAATCATAGTAATGCAGGCAAATCCTCTCTTATCTCTTGCAAGAGGACATCATAAATTTCCTTTATAGTGTCATATATTTATGCCAAATATCCTCTTACGCTGATTCAATTTATTCTAGGCTTGTTTCAAGAATTAGATGGGATTCCAAAAAGCCTTGAAAAAATCTGCAGATGAAATTAAAGAAAAAAGAACTAAAAAATTACCAATTTAACTTTAAGCGCTTTAGAGGGATTTAATTAAAAATATTACAAGTTGTTCATTATTAGCATTACAAATATCACGATTATGCATGCCACTTTTTAGAGACAGAGAGGGAAGGAAGGCAAAATGGCCAAGGGCAAAATGGGCATTAGGTTTTTTTTTTTTTATTTTTTTTCTGATGAAAGAAAAAACTCCATTGACTGATGGCTCATGGCTGGGCCACAGGATAATCAGGATGATGTTAGTTAGGAACCAGAGTCTAAGTAACTCCTACTAGCAGCAAGTTCCACTTAACAGAGGCTCCCCCCATCTTAGCTTTTCCAGGTTTTGTTTCAGGCTTTCACCTTTTCTCCCCTCTCCTCCTTACCCCATAAAAAGAAATTCCTGGAATAGAGAGAAGGGGACAGAAAGCATTGCCAAGAGGGGAGGATGTAGGACGCAGGTATGAAGGACACAAACACAATCCATATGGTGCAGAGCTAATAGCTGAAGAAGGTCCACAGTTAATGGAAATAGCTTCATTAGTTCCATTATGCACAGGAACAGCTGCTCTTCTTAAAACCTGAATTTCTGGAATTAAAAAATTGCATGAGAACCAAGCGAAGGTTTCTTTCTCAGGCTCGTACTGAAAAGACTGAAAAATTTGAGCGCGTATTCTTCTCTCTCACCCAGCCAGAAAACAAGAATTGCCATCAGAACAGAATAAAGATCCTCTTGGCTTCTGACCACGAAGCTGGCAGGACCAAACTCCATTTCCAAGAGCACTAATGCACTCAGGGCAGAAAGGGTGATGCACGAAGGGACTCAATCCTAACAACTCAGGAAAATTTAAAAAAAAAATTTTTTTTTTTTGTCTTCTCACCTCTGCACACTGGCCTGTGGTCGCTCCAGGCCACCATGATGTCGCTCACTCTCTTGCAGGTGATGCTTTTGGACCCTTGGAGGTCGTAGCCCTCGTTACAGGTGAACTGGACGCTGGAGCCCAACCTGGCAGACGGGATAAAGGGGGACGTTAGCAACCGAGACGCTTCGTTTGTCGCTTTTTACTACCCCAGTGATTCTCCAAATTGTGAACAACTGGCCCTGCAGGCAACAGCAGGCAGGAAGGAGGGGCGAGCCTTTGCCTCTGCCTTTGCCCGCGGTGGTGACAGCCCAGGGACAGATTCCAGCCTTTCGGTGCAGCTTCAGCGGGGATTTGATTCAGTGCAGGAGCACAGGCTCAGCCCCGAGAGATGACATGCTCAGCATTCTTATAAAGAAAAAAAAATATCTTTATCTGCTACTGAAAGATCTGTTCTTTATTCTATCGCTTTGGATTCGGATCCTTTGCTGCCTTGAGCCGACGCTGCCCTGTTCACCGCAGCGGCACGACGCCGGCTTGCAGCAGCGGAGAATTTCTCCTTTTGCGACTATTGGGAATTCCCCTTCCTCCTCCCTCACCCTTCCGATCCATTTTCTGGATTTCAGAAGAATTTGACAGACTAAGGTTAAACTGAAAGACATTTTTAGCGAACAAAACAGCCATCGACAGCAAAATAAGATTAAATATTGATTCGCCACCGCTAAGGGCAGGCTGATTCATTCCTGCACGCTCTAAATGAACGCTACCGACTACAAGGCAGTAACAGCATTGGTTTAAACTTTATAAGAAAACAATTATCTAACACCACATATACTTACTGACAAGGAACAGCACCAGTGCTTCGGGAAATCGCCTCAAATTCCCTAGGGGCAGGGCCATGCTGGGACTTCAGCTAATTTGAGGAGTGATTTTTTTTTTTTTTTTTTTTTTTTCTGTTTGAGACAGTTCTTTCTGCACTTAACTGGAGGGGGGATGACAACAAGCATCGATCACACAAGCCTGGCTAAGGGGCCATACTGAGAAAGGAGAAATCCTCTGGACGAGAGATCGTTCCAGATCCTCACCTGGGACCCGGTCTCCAAACACACACGTGCACATTTACACACACTTGTGCTTTCCCATCACCATTGCAGCAAGCTTTTCAGACACAATAGAGGTGTGCAGATGGTCTTGAAAAACAAACTATGCAATGCCAAGGAGCACACAGAATGGTTATCAGCATGCACAGACACACGGAAGAGGTTCTTACCTAAAGTCGTTGCCTATTCTTTTGCCTCTCTCTGGAATCCCAGGGTCTGGACACATATTATGTCCCTGGGACACACCAACCTGAGTTACTACAAGGCAAAAAACAGCACATACAGAGACAGAATAGCAAAAGAAACATTCTTTCATCAACTGTCTTGGTGGATGTGGGGAGAAAAAAAATGGCAACTGGTAGCTCGAAAACCTGAATGTGTTCCATTTTGTTTAGAAAAAACAGCTTTGGAAACCAATGTAACTGGAATCATTTCAGCTCAGTTTATATACCAAAGTGTTTTCCAGGAAATGCCAGCTAGGGACACAGTTTTCCCTCCGTTCCACCACAGAAGTACCTCTGAAAACAGGTTTGTTGTTTTTTTTTTTTTTCATTCTGCAAAATGACACCAATTAAGCAGCCCATTTCCGAAGCCTGTGAGAGGACACGGTGACAGCCTGCCGCCCCTCCAAACCCATCCGATGGTGCCAGGGAAAGGAAACAACTCAATGAGAAGGTGGGTGTATGATACCAGGGGAAAAACCAAGCACAGAACGAAGTGAGAAAGGAGAGGGAGATGCAAGTCTAGCGTTTTAAAGCAAGTAATTTAGTTGGAGTATGAAAAATCCTACAGAGCAACTTCAATGTAACTGCCAACAAACATGAACTCTATGAAGTGGTGATCAGCACGGAATAAACACCTTCAAACTCCATTCTCTATCTCCCCATTTCCACCTTCCCCCTCCAGCCTGTCCAACGGCACAAATCAGGATCCACGCGTTGACCTGGGGTGGGTGGCTCCTTGTCAGGATGGGATGGGATCTGGCCATATACTGGTTCCAGTTTTGAATTCCACCAAAACGCACAGCAATACGGGACAAAGGGGTGGTTTGGTCACGGGGTTGAGGTTTGCGTGACTCAGTTTTCTCATATCACTAGGGAAAGGATGCGAAGAAAACGCAACACTTCTTGGCAATGATGCTGAAGCAGCAAAGCGTGAACCTTAAGCGAGGATGGTTCCGTTCTACCTCTGCCTATCACTGGATTAAAGGAAAAAAATCTCAATTTATACTTCAGAATACGCTGTGTTAGTGCCCCAAAGACCACTGCCAAATGGATGATGGCACGGTGATAAAAGCATGTGCCTCACACCAGCCACGTTGGCTCAGCATTTTGAGATGTCCATGGCACCAAACGAAGATACGGGGATGTGTGCACAGAAATATTGACATGGGAAGAAAAGCACATGGAATGACTGCGCAAACACAGCCTGCACAGCATGAACACACACAGACAAGACCATGAAACATGGTAATGATTCACTGGGGAACTACACCTTGTGTAGGCAGCCGCTACAGCTGGAGGATGTAAGACTGCTCCCAAGCGGACGGGAGGACCACTGCTCCCACTGGCTTCCATCCCAGCATCCACACCTCGCTGCCGGCTGCCTGCGCTGCAAACGCTCCCAACCTCCTCCTCCGCTCCAGGCACCAACACCTCATCCCATCCCTTTCTGAAAGGGCTTTTATCTCTCCTGGCCGCCCTCCCCACCCCAGCTCTCCCCCACCGAGCTGGACCCCCCCATGCCACGCACCGCCCATACCGCGGGGCTGGGGCTGGCCCCGCACAGGGCGCGGGTGATCCTTCTGCAGATGAAACCACCAGCTTCCGAGAGCTTTCCTGCTCCTGTTCGAAATGATACGCTGCTTCTGAGAAATGAGAGGTCAGCTGAACAAAGCACCTGGGTGACATTGTCTTCCTTCGGGTTTCTTAAATCACCTCTGCAAACACGCTGACTGTGCACACAGCGCCTCCAAAAAAAGCAAAATTAACACTTGGGATCAAGCGTACAAGCTAGGGTTGTATGTCACAAGTCTGTATGGTATTGAAGGAAAAGTGCTAAGGTTGCTCATCTTACTCCTATACCTCCTCCAGAGTAAAACCCCTAAATGAGATCTGTGGGCAGCGCACACAGGCACAAACACAGACTCCTCTGCGAACACCCGTGTGCTCCTGCTGGCCCAGCACATCTCCCGATGGCCTCTCCGCAACAAATTCCCTCTCCCATGGTCAAAAGTCTATCCAGCCAACGCCATTCACGCCCGCATAGCCACTGGTATCACACCCATTCGTCATGTCCCACACTGGATGACAGCAAACCTCGAAGGTCCAGGAGGAGGCGAGGCTGGAGATGACCGAAGCCCATGGGCACCAGTGGGCAGGTTGTTAGTTACCAACCACATTTCTGAAGACTAAAACCCATTCTTCTCTTGTTAGCTAGCACGTTATTAACATCTACAGAACACGTGTGGATAAACTCGAGCGCAGGTGAGATAGAGCAAGGGGGAAAGGAAAGATACCTCCGTGTCACGATAGTTGGGACATTCTACTTTGCAAACGTAAAGGAGAGCAAAAGAGAAGGAGAGGACGGATTAGATGTTTACTTACAGAAACTTTTGTTCTTCTATCTTTTGTTTTAAACACACACAGATGAACGTAACTAAACCAAAGGTTATACACCACATCTGTTATGCCGAGAACGCGCTGTCAGCGCTGTGTTCATCTTCCCGAAGGTCTGACTGATCTACGCCCGGGCAGCAGCGCTCCAAAATGAATTCCTCAAGGTTACCAGGAAAACAATAGATCTCGAAAACTGTGATAAACTGTTCCATTTCTACATTACAGCCTCAAGGATTCTCTCCCCCAAACAATGGAACTAGTTTTCCACCCCTTCATTCTCCTCCCAGTTTTTTTCAGCAACTTCCTTCTCGCCGTGCATCCAGTCCCAGCCAGTTACAATCGTCTTTGTTTGCCACAGGAATTTATTTTCTCCATCTGTTAAAAGAACTGAGAGCCTCCTTTAGTTCTCTGTATCTCCCCATGTTAATACAGTTCACTGATAGATTCCCAAGGGACAATTTTTTATTGAATTTAAGAATGTCAAAGATGAACTACAAAATAAAGCAGCATCTCAAAAGGTTTTTGCAAAGACTCAACATTTCTCAGCATGAGCAACACAGTGCAAGCAAGTCGGCTCTTCTGCCGGCATGGGGCGGGGGAAGGACTCAAGCAGTTATCAGCTGGTTCTTAAAGGCTGATCTTCACAATCATGCTAAGGCTGGCGGTTACTCCATGAAACCATCTGGGCAAGTTAACGGGTTTCAAAATCCAGTCCGGAAAGCAGGAGGCTGACCTGCTCACCGCAATGAGGCGTTCGCTGCCTTCCCCACCCAGGCAGGTCCTTCAGCACCCAGGCAAACGTTCAGCCTTTCCAGAACCTCAGTGATACTGATCCAGACCTTAAATATTCACGTGCCTACCAATATGCAGGTGTAAAAAGGGTCTGTGAGGCCCTAATGCAGGAGAAGACTACTCCCAGCTGGAAGTTTTTCACCTGGGGAATTCTGAACCCATATTTGTTGCTATCTCAGGATACTTCAGAAGCATGCAAGTTCAAAAACATTTACAGACTTTCAGAATTTAAAGACCATTTACAAAGACTGCATTTGCAACATGCCCTCCTTAAACAAACACAGCTCCTTTCCTTTCCCAGCGGTTGCCTGGTGCTGGACGCCCAAGGTTGGACGCCCAAGGTTGGACGCCCAAAGTTGCACGCCCAAGGCTGGCTCCTCTGCTCAACGCCCACTTTGTGCTGCTGCCGCCCAGCAGGACCCACGTCCCGACCTGGCGCCTCAACATCTCCTGCAGAACGCAGGCTTGCTGCCACGCTCAGTATCTAGAACCTTTCATACACTTGGATGAGACCTACAACCGGCCAATGCCTCCAAAATGACCTTGCATTTGTACATTTAAACAGATTTTGACAAATCCAAATACACAGAGAACTGCTGCTACCTCGTACAATCCCTTCCAACACCATCCATCAGTGCATATATATCCATACGACTCGTTCAAAGGTCAGAAAAGCAACTTTGACACTATTTTGTAAAATCCAAATACCACGTTTTTCTCACTCTGTGACCTGGAACATACACACGTACATGCTGCATGCAGAAAGAAGAAATAACCTCCTAAACACAGCCTAAAATTTAAAACTATTTCTTACACCTTATTCTCCAGAACTGTATTCTTTTTCCTCTAAAAATGATTAAAACAAGATGTCCAAATAATTTTTTCGGGACAGTGAACAGTACGAGGCACTTGATTTCAATTTCAAATAAACACATTTGGCTGCAACCAAACACAATTAGCACCCCCCCCCCCCCCCCCCCCCCCCCGTCCCAACCCATATTTTTATATATTATTTTTCTGAAATAGTACCAACAGCTGTTACGTGGCGACAGTTTGCCTCTATTCAGACATAAAACACACAGACCTGCATCTGGCCAGGTAGGATCTCGCAGTGTCCATCCAGAAAAACAGAAATCCCCGGAAAGACCTGAAGGTATCGAGCACAGAGCTGCAACCTGCCCTCCATGGGAGAACTTCAGGACAGGTGCAGAGAGCCCTAGAAAACACTGCTGGCAAGAAAGCCTTTGAAAATAAAGCATGGCGCAGCTCTAGCTATTACCAAGAGACACGGAAATGTCTATATTTCTGCTATTCGAGCCAGATGAGATAAGAGCAACACCAGCACACTACACAGAGCTCTAACCAGCCCGGGGATGGTCTCTGATGTCTGTGCAGGCTCATGAGCTCATGACAGTTGAAAGAAGAAGGACCACGGCTAGCTGTGTAACCAAAAAAGCAAGGGGGGAAAAAAAAAAACATTTTGGAGTCCATTTTCTGAAAAGGAACCATTTTCTGGAGACATTTTCTCTGGCATCAGCATTTGTGGAGTTGAGGCTGCCCTGTGACAGCAGCAGGCTGTGCCAGACAGAGGGTCGGCATCCAGCCCCGGGGAGCCCAGGCATGCGGCAAGCACCACGCTGGCCACGGACGGGGATTTGGGACACACAACTATCACTGTCCACACCATTAGAGCTTAATAGCTTTCAGGCTGAGCTGCCTTCCGACGCTGTGTTTGGCCTTATCAAATATGACAAGATTAGCACTTCCCAATTTTGACAGCTTCGCAGCCTGGAGTGCAGCATCCTCTGCGTGCGGTGAGGATGGACTGGGCAGAGGCAATAAGAGCTTTCCTAAGCTTTTATCCCAAAAAGTGGAGCAGGACGGGGACAGAGTAGGGTCTGCCAGAAAGGGAAGCTCAGCTGCTGCCTCTTCCTCAGCCCCAGGCAGGGATAGTGCTGACAACGGTCATTAGCAACAGGTAAAACTGCTCCAGGGCAGCAGCCAAGCGTTCCAGGGAAGGAGAAACGGAAATCCCATACAGTCTCAATACCAGAATGCTTCCATACGGTGAACTAATGACTCCAAACCAGGCGAACAACCCCTGAAGACTCCCTTCCCCACATTCCCCAACATCCAAGAGCAGCCACCCCACTCCAAACACATCCCTTTGGCTCTGCTGCCCACACAATCCAAGCTAGTGGCATTTTTTCCCCCAGAATTTCATTCTCAGTTAAGTGAGCTGAAATATTTATTACAATTAAATTCTTCTTGGCAAGGATATATCATAGGACCAGGAACAGCCCGCATACAGGGTTTTTCTTAAAATTGAATTAATTTCCCCCGAACACACCCCACCGTTTTCTGCTCTGGGGATTTTGGCCAATTCACATCCTGCTATTTCGTTACTTCGTCAGGTAGACTATAAGCACTCTCATGGGGGCCTAGAAGCGAGCCATTTCCATTTCAGACAAGACAGGGAGTGATGCTTTAAATTCAGTTCGCCCATTTTTCTTAAGTGAATTTTTACATCTGAAATTCAGGTGAGCAAAGTGTCCAAACGGTGCCTCTTTGACGGGTGTAATGGACTAAGCCACAAGATGGACAATTATATCCTCTCCTCCAAAATCTATTTTAAGAAATGCTGCACCCCGCTCCTATTTGATCTTATATAAAATACAAACTCAGGTGAATTCAGACCACTTCTGTTAAATCTTAAGAGTTCCCTTAAGAGCCCGGCCATCTGCCCAGAGTCCCTCGCACAAAGAAACCTTCAGCCTCACTTTTGCAAAGAACCTGATGGAAAGATGAATGGACCTAATGGATTCACTGCCTGCAAGAGGAAAACACACCGGTGACAAAGTGACATTGTGAGCACGCCTCTAACATATCAACCGCTAGATGCACTGAAAGGAACTAAACGGCAGACCATAAATATCAGTATTATAAGCTCTAGCACAGCAGTGGTATGATTCTTCTGCAGGGACAATTAAATAAAACGCAAAGAGAAAGAGAGAGAGACTGCTACTGCCTCCTTAGATTTTCTAATAAGTCTTTTTTTTGGTGTGGTTCCTTATCCCTACTCCTGATTTTACAATAGTAACATTAATTCAGTTTTCCAAATTGTTTACAGTTTTGGCACTTCCCACGCTAAAAGACGCCAGAAGTCACGAACGCCGGTCCGTCATGGAGCAGGACGCATACAGTATATATTAAATGCACACACACCCATCCCCTCCACTCCCCCTGGACCGAGTTAGTAAATGCTTGTGAATAGAGCACTGGGGGGAAGTGATGCAGTAATGCAGAGGGAAGAGAGGGAAGAGCATTAAAACTTTTAAGAGTGACAAAGTTTTAGAGATAACTGGAAAGTCAAATGAAATGTTCAAGGAGATCATCATACAAAGAGAGCGTAAGGAGGAGCCAAAAAACTTACACACTGATGTCTTCTGGTTACTGTTCTTGCTGGGCATCAGCTTCACCCCTCTGGACTTCAGTTCGATTTGCTTTTTCACTAGAGACAGATTTAAAACAAAGCAAAAGACAAGGAACAGACTTAGCTAAGCATTAGCATCTAAAAAGAAAATGATGCAACAGCTGTACACACCCACACTGCAGGATACCCTGCATCCTTCCCTTACAGTCTGACAACGCATCCTGACCCCTCAACAGCACCAGAGCCCCTGGTGCATTTACCCCGTTAGGTCTGGACTAGGATCTGAGCCCAGCTGACCCAATCTGAACATAAAACCAGGGCACAACCCCCTCCCCATCCCTCTGCGACCGTGCCATTTTGCTTAACGTACTAAAAACGGGAAACAGATAAAAGGGAAGCTCTAAGAAACTTCAGGGATGATGAGAGCAGAATGCTGAGTTGGTTTCACTGCTGCAGTTGCTCCACGAATACATTACACAGCAAAGCCGTTCTCTGCTCCCACGGGAATACAGCACTCAAACGAACCCCCACAACCTAAAAACTGTACACGCGGTCTGCATGAGCAACAGACTCAAAAAAGCGGTAAAACAGCGGGGAAAAAAAGGGGCCACATTAAAACCATAGTATTGGGAAAGTATAAATTCACCCCAACACCATCGATAGCCACAGGACTGCAGCAGGTCCTGCCTCCTCCAGGGGGAGGGCAGCACTAAGGTTTCTGTCCACTCGTCCATCGCCAACAGAGCCCCATCCTTCGCAATACGAAAATTCCCCACGTAACCGAGCAGCTATTTGTTTTTATGATCTGAACTTGGCTGCTACTGAGGTTCTCTCTCCACAAGAGAGTTTTGCACAAAACCCACACTCTCAAAACCATCTGGATACCAGGAGAGAGAGACAAGGGCTTCCTGCAGCACACACTAGCGCGCAGCAGAATCTTTACTGGCGCATTTGAAGTTAATGTGGTTAAAGAATAACTTCACAGCAGAAAGCACGATGTCCAAATCACTTTATGGGATGCTTTTCCTGATGAGCCAGTCCTTATCTATGGAGAAAACCAGTCCTTCTTCCACTTCAAACTGCTCCTTTCTTGTTCTTTATCTTCTCGTGCTTTCATCCCTAAATTAGCACATTTCTAAGACAAAGTCGTCAAGAAAAATTACTGATGTAACTAACAAGTTTTTTTTAATCATGCTTTTTTGGCTTAAAAAAAAAAATATGTGTTCATAACATCTGTTTGCAGGAGCTTCAGAGAGGGAGATGTCAAGCGCTGCTCCTTGAAGCTTACCTAAGGTAGCTCTGCTCCGAGCTAAACGCTGCCTTGGAGCTTTGTGCTCATCGTCTGGTTACAGCTTTTTGCTTCCTCTTTAATAATGCAGTTATCACTTCAAACTGAGGTTTAAAGCTTAAAAAATATTGACGAAGAAAAGCTTATGTTGCTCATGTCTTACTAGCACTAGTATCTTCAATCTGTTCTTTTTTTTTTTTTTTTACCCGATTTCTTTTAAGAGGGGAAAAATAATTAACAGCATGCCACTTCCAAAGCAGATGGAACACACACCCGTTACAGGGTTTACAGGGTCCCTCTCACAGATTTTTTCCCAGTAGAACAGAGGGGCTCGCATACCGCCAAGGCTGCCCCAGGGGTTTCTCTCTTCACGCAGGACAGCCCAGGGCTGGGGCTCCCCAACCTCCTGCCCACGCCGCAGCTCAGCGCTTGGGCCATGAGCAGCACGGAGCACCGAGGAGGTGCTGCTCCGCTCACCCTCCGTAACGCTGCCATGAACGATCCTCTGGCACTTTCCAGGCAAGTACAGGGTAACCTCACAGTCACCGCCAGTATTCCCTCCCAGGCCATAAAACACAGTCACGCCCCAGTATCCAAGGCTCGACTGGAGCTCTCGCAGGATGTACAACGGCTCGTGACTTTGCAGGATCTAATTCATCGCTCTGTAAAGTGCTCTGGGGCACCATCAGAAATAGAGCAGCTTTGCAAAAATAATTTCCATTTTTATATTCTCCCCAACTTCCCTTGCAAGTTACTCTACCCAAATTACCGGTGAATTTTTCTCCTAGCCACACACAGAACAGCACAGGTCCTGCATGATAAAGCAAGCCTGGAGCCCTAAAGGACAAGCAGAGCTTTCCCATCGCTGCTACACGCCCTACAAGCACAGAATGGATGCTGACACCACCGACAGGATAATGCATCCCTGGGAGGGTCAGCACTTCTCACCCAGGCACCGACTGCAACGTGCACTGATTTCCCAGGGCTGCTGAACACCCCAAAGTCCAGCAGAAGGTCCCCGGTACGGAGAGATCACTGCTTCAACACAGCTGGTCATTGCACAGCATTAAAAAGTTTTTAAAGGATGTGTGTCCTAAAATAACAAGGGTTCACCCCTGCTCACTCCTGCCTTGCAGAATGCAGCCAACAGACAGAGCTGCTCCAGATCAGTGACTGATGGAAAGCCTGGCTCCGAAACACCCGACGGTAATGAAAACAAGCAGCAGAAGCCAGGCATTCATTACAAAGGACCAATCTGAAAATACGGAGACTAAACTGCATTACCATGAAGTATACACACCCCTAATTGCATCGTGTCTCCTTCAAGAGTAATTGATAAAGAGAGCTCACTATGACACTCTCTTAATCCTTCGTTTTGTTTGCGACACGCAGGCGCAATGATGAAAGCCAAGCTGTACAAATTACTCAGCTGGGATTAGAGCAAGTCAGAATACACCATCACTCGCTTTTTAAAAAATAAACAAGAAAAATCCTCCTCCTCTGTGCCCTCAAAAATCTGATATATGAAAACTTATTTTGCTTATAAATTTGAATGTGGAACAGTACTACAAAGGACTGTGTCAGGATAATTGCACGAACAGAAATTCCTCTGTTTCCTGGAGGCTTTTGCTGCTTACACGGATCTGATAGATCTAATGGAATACTCAGTGACCTGTCAAATTTGAAAGATGGTATTACAAAGCCTTTCCAGCAAGCAGGCAGTCTCGGGTGTTTCTTCTAAAGCGTTTCATGTTGCTCTAAATGAGAATTTAGGGAGACATTCATTTATTTTTAATTTAGAAAACAGCGTTTCAGCAAAACTCTCTGCCATGAACCTCTGCTCCCCTCGCCGGGGGATCGCTATTGAACACAGGCTGCCGCAACCTCTGCTCCTCCCGCGGGGGTGCTTCAGCATCACACGGGACACCACGGCAGGTCGCTTCCAGGGATTCGTGCTCAGGTTGGAGATGAAGAGAAACACCCTCAAATGCAACCATTTGGAAACTCCTCATGGTTGTGTTCCTCTGAAATGGGTTATGCTGATCTTTTTGAAGTTTCATTGGCATCTTTGATGTTCTAGGGACACAGATTCCATTGATTGCAAAAATCTTGCCTTTATCCTTTTTTTATTTTTTTTTTCCTTTGTTTCTTGTTTCATTTTCTTAAGTATTGAAATCTTCCCTAACAGGTAGAAGGATCTTGACAAACTCCACAAAAACCCAAGCGTGAAGAACGGGGCTCAGATTCCCTTTGCCAGCCAGAGGTCCTGCTCCAATGCCATTTCAAGAGCACGTTTTTTAAGTTCATTTTTTAAACACTCCAAACACAAAAGCACTGCTCATTATAGCTAACAAAATAGTTTCTAAAGAGCGCGCTAGATTAGAACCCCCTGACATTTATCTAATCAAGAGGAAATTATAACACTAATCTTTACTTTTCTATTTAGGAAAAAAAGGATGATTCAGACAGGTGTTCTAATAGAAAGCAGCAATCACGACAGCAAAGGAAAATGTCTCATCAAAAGCCCTCGGCTGCATGCAGTCATTTGTGTTACACAGAAAAAACAAAGGTGGGGTTTTTTTTCTTATAATTTAAAGTAATTTATATGTTAAAGGAAAGCAAGGAAAGTTAAGTAACAATGGTGGTGATTCGTGAAGCAAAACCCATGTTGAGGCCACGGCAGCACTGCTAGGGCTGAACAGGGCACAAACGAGCAGGTTTGCAGATTTACCAAAGGAAACTCCTCTCCCTTGCACTTTGTTCCTGTTCGCCTAAGGCTGCGGCACTTCTTCCTCCAAGTCCTGGTTCCTCCTTTTGAGGAAAGCTGAACTACACTGACCCAGACCTCTGGAGAAGGGATGATGAGCTGGATGGCGAGAGGAGCTGGATGGCGAGAGGAGCTGGATGGCATTCCCGCTCCTTCCCTGCTCCTGCCTCCGGAGCCAGCTGCCCGACGCGATGCTGCACCACTGCTCCCAAAGTCCTTCAGAGCCCTCAAACAGAGCAGTTCTGAGGAATCCACCCAAACCCACCTGTTCCGGTGACCATTTGGTCCCCACCAGGACACACCGAACCCCAGACAGACCCCAGAACACACCAGCAGCTTTTCTCTGCTTGACTCCTTTGCCAAAGCATCTCCTCTCCCTCAGCAGCATCCTGAGATCCCGATTCCCACATCCATCCTTCTGGGGATGCCCGGACGGAACAGCTCACACCTCATCCAGCCAGGCTGGGACAGGGCTCACTGGAGCAGGGGAGCTCTGGCTGCCCTTCGCACCCTCTCTGCATCGCCATACCCCACACAGCGTGCTCTGCAACACCCCAGGTAACAGAACATCTCCTAACGAAGGTGCAAATGAACGTTCCTGTGGCTCCCCGGTGCTTCTGGTCCCAACAACTGCCAACGGCGGCTCTCCCCACCACAACGCCTGGATACCCAGCCTGAGAATTTCTAACAGGATACAGAAGGCTCACGCAGGACGTTAGTTGTAGACTCATAGGGGAAAAAGAGTTTGGCTGAACACACGGTATGAACGGTGAGAGCGGGCAGTGAGCATTTACCTTGGTACTGGGCACTGAACCCCTTCTGCCTGTGGTTGCCGTCCGACGTGAAATGCAGCCTCAGCCAGTTTTTGCTGCTGATCACCGGGGCAGGCAAATTCATCCCCGTGAACCTGCAAGAAACCAAGAACAGCCAAACGTTACTCAGAGTGTGGATTACACCCCAAACACCCGTCCTTGCAGGTACCTCCTCCTACGTGAACACGGGACATCCTGAGTGAGGACCGTGTGCCCAAAGCCAGCCCCCCCCACACCCCAGGGCTGCTCCTACGCGTGCGTTCCTTTCCTTGTCTTCCCACCCGATGGATGCACACGTTTTTCCATTCCTTCCAAACTGTACAGCGGGCTGAGCGTGGTACTCGTGATGGTACCAGACAAACGAACCGGGTCCAGAGGCTCCAGCCTCCTCCTGCACCGCAAAGAGCGAGCAGAAGGTACAGGACAGCTCTGAGCTAGAGGAGCTCTACGCGTTCCCCCAGAGTAACAGCGCCTGGTAGCTCTGTCACCTGGTGCATCCTTTCGATATCACACAGAAATGACATAAAGTCATCTCAGGGGACACTCTACACCTAAGGTACGCAAGATGAGCTTCACTCTCAAGCTTAATCAGCTCCTGTCTTCATATTTGGTTAACCCTGATTAAAAAAAAATAAATATATATGTATATTTTAACTGAGGATGAGAAAAGATTACACAAATTATTTTCTTTTCCTGGAAATAGCCAGCAAGAAGCAATGATTCATGACCTGTCCCAACCTGGCGAAGATTACAGCCATCAAACAGGAGGTGGAAAGCTCCACAGCCCATTAGCAGCCCTTCATCAACTGTTCTCTTCATTCCTCTTTATACTTTTTTTTTTTTTTTTTAAGCATAATGCTGTTTGCTTTATTAAACTCCAGCTCGTAATTCTTGGCTGAGCTGTCACATGCCAAGTCTTAGCCCGGAACAATGTTTACCCAAGCCACAGCACTCCTGAATCCAGGAACATAATGGAAACATTAACCATGGTAAGGAGAACACCACTACCATGACAAAAGCTATTACGGAATCCTATTATTGTTAATGTAAGCCCATTTAATTTTTTTTAATCATAGGCTGTCACTTATTTAAAAATTATTGGCATTCCAATATCTGTGTTTTTTTAGATGAAGGTAACAAGACCCTGGAAATTTACTCCACTCAAAAGGATACTTCAGATTTTATTACTGCACATTTCCAGCAGCAGAACCGACAGCCTAAGAAATATTTTAGAAGTCCTTGACTCAGCTAACACCTCCAAAGGTGAACTTCCCTTTTTCTAAGGCAAACAGCAGGGAGCCAGGAGGGTGTTTGGCAGCGTATTTATTAAGGGCAGATGAACTGCAGCGTAACGCTGCTCTGCTCGTTAATGCCATAGCAGGGACGGCGACGCTGCAGAGCTAACGCATCTCCGCCACCTACAGCACAGACTTTAAACCCGGCATCACCGTCTGGCTGGATTCTGCAGAGTTACGAAGCATGACTGAAAACATTCTTTACACTGTAAAACTGTTTAAGATCGTTCCTGATCATTTCTCTATTGATTATTTTCATCTCCATTTCGCAGACCCTTTTGAAATATAAGGTGCTGTAAAAATGGATCCTATATGGCACCCTGCCACCCTTGGGTAACTCAAAGGCAGCTGAACCAATTTACTTTGAAACTTTTTCAAATAACTAAGTTCAAACAAACATATTTTGGGCTCAGATGAAACACGGGATGCCTAAAATCAATTGTGAGGAAGTTACTATAGCTGGTTGTTATGACAACATGTTTAAACTGAATACTCTTACCCCCAAAGGATATTTTATCATTCATTCTGAATCAATAGTCAAACGTCTCGTAACTAATCTTTAGGCATGCAGAGCCAAATTTCCCTTTTATAACTGTGGAGAGCCAAGTAATTCAATTGCCTGGTATAAGAACTGGAGAACAATAAAATTCACCTGCCTGAATGAGGCAAGATATCACTCTCCTGTCCCTCATCCCATTTTTTTTTTAATATGCATATCCTTTTGAGAAGTGGATTCAGTAGCCCGCAGATTAATCTCCTTAGACATACACTTTGTTTTAGGTATGTGAATAGTCCATTATTAACTTCCAGGGATCCTGCACACCCAAAGTGCCCGAATTCTACCAGCTGAGTGAATTAACACTTTGAAAATCAATTAGAAAAATTAATGGATTGCGCTTCTTGCTACCTTTGCAATAGCATAAATAATTACTGAAGCCAAAAGCAGGAGTAGGGAAAAAAAAAACCCCAAACCCAATCATAACCCCAGTGCTTTGCACCCCCTTTGCAGTGCTACAAAGAAATACACAAGATTTAGGGTGAAGGAAAACGGTTCCCTGAATTCTCTGCATGGAAATTTTCATCAGCACCATATGTCATTTGCTTAAGACATTGACAGCTTTCTGAAAGGACTAAATCAGCCAAGAAATCACTGTCAGGTCCTCTCTTCCATATCCACCACGCTCAAACTCTCAGCACACACGAAGGATTCTCCAGAGCTTTAGTCTAACAGACTCCCTTTTTTTTTCCTGATTTTATCTTCCTACCCCTTTCATTTGCGAAGTTAGCAGCTCCTTGTTAACGTCAGGTTGCAGGTTGTGGTACTTGGGGCCAGCTTAGACCCCAGGTCCTGCTGGTCACCAGCACCCAACTGGGATTTTGCAACGAAGCAACAGCTGAGACCCTCCAGCAACGATGGCAAAGAGGCAGAAGCTCCTTCCTTGCCACGCACCCCAGGCGAAATCAGACCATCCCAGCAGCAGAGCATCTTTGCTACGGGTCAGGAATCCCAATGCAATCACTGGGACAAGCACACGGAAACACACTACGCAACATGGGGAAGCGTGGGGTTTGGAGGATTTTTTTGTTGTTGTTTGCTTGGGGTTTGTTTTTTTAATTATTTTTATTTATTCCAGTAAAATGGGGCCTTCGTAAGGGAATTAGTTCAGGAATTTTTTCCTGATTAGCTTAATTGCTTGCAGAGATGTAACTTCAGGCTGGGTATCTGCACCGATCCTGAACCCCCTCATGTACCCCAGGGGAAGGAAATCTCTATATGATGCAAAAGCAATATTTTATCTCTGAACACCGACATTCCTCCCAGCCCCACAGCAGCTGTAAAACTACAGGCATGGAGCACCTAACAGAGGAAAAACCACCCCCCCCTTCCCCAGGGGTGAAGGTGGGAACACGCCAGAAGCCGCACGCTTGAACCCCAGAGCTGCACCTTCTCCTGGCTGGGGGGATCCAGCCACCTCACACAACCCGAAAAAGAGCATCTCGGGCTCCCAGTTCCTCCTCCCCAGCTGCCACCACCACGTCCACAGGTGGACAATGGCAGGATGAAGTGTTCATTCTCACGGAAATGCACATTGCTCAGCACCCGACGAGACAGGTCAGGGGCAGAAACGTTCTAATGGAGAAGAAATAACATGGCTAGAGCCAGGCACTTAATGGAAAACATCATGCTCACCTGCAGCTAGCTACTAGCTTTTCACCAGCAGGCTCCCGCAGGTTTAAAATATTCATTAGGAAGCATTAATGGTTAATTGATAATGGAATATTTAATTACAGATAAACACAGTTGAACTGAAGCAGCTGCATGGTCTTTGAATGCAAATGCCCTGGCTGCTGCTGCATCCCAAACGGCATGGGAAGGATGCTCAGCGGGAAGAGTCAACAGCAGCCCCATAAACCAGAGCAACCCCCCAAAGTCTGCTGCAGGAGCTCCCACCAACCCGTCTGTGCACGGGGGCACAATTAGTGCCGCGGAACCTGCAGCAGAGCGACAGCAGCCTCAGACAGAGCTGCAGCCGATAAAGGCTGCGACACGCTCTGGGAGAGGATGCTGATTGCGCTGTGACACCGAGTACACAACGTCTGTGCCGCCAGCTTCTCAAGGTCACAGTATTTTTTTCTTTATACACCCAGGGCTGCCTCGCTGTCTTCAAGGAGGAGCTACATTACAGAGGCTTAGAAATGCAGGGAGCTAATTAAAAGGAGCTGCAACTCCTTTCCACATTCCCCAGCATCTGTACTCCATTATGTGCTCTGAATTTCCAACACCCACCATTAGCCCAATAAAGGACTGAATTTCTAATAGTCCAGTGAGCCGTGTAAATAAAAGCCCTTCTATTTCAGACCTCTGCCACTGTATTTTTCAGTATTCCAGACTTTTTTTTTTTTTTGTAAATAAGTCTATTAGCAATTTGCACAACTTTTCAAGCCCTTGTGTGTCCATTTCCCTCCTCCTCCCCTTTCTTGCTGCCATCACCAGGAGATATGAATCATTTGATTAAATATTCAGCTTCCTGCATATGGCAACGTGTTAACTGAAATCTAAGGCTTTGGAATGACTAAGTAGCAATGTAAGAATTGTTTTTTAAGTAAAACCAATAACCATTACTCACTGATGGGAATTTGGTACCCACTTGGTATTAAGCATCTTTTTAATCCTAGAATCTCCTGGAGAAAGAGACGAGCTGAGCTTCCACCCAAAAACTTAACTCGCCTTTTTGAGTCTGGAGGCAACCAGAGAGGATGCTGAGGCCAGAAAGGGTGGGAGAGAAACAGCTCTTTCCTCCGTCTCCCTGGCCTGGTGACCAAGTACTGGGAGAACAGCCTTCCTCTGACCGTCACCTCACCCACGCCTTCAGCCCAGTCCCACAGGGACCCTGGTTCTGGACACTTTGGCTCCTGCTCGACCCATGAGAGGTCCTTGAAAGCAAAAGCTGCCATTGGAACCACAGGAACAAATCGCTGAGAAAGAACCTGGCAGAAGATGCCCAACAGCTCAGACCCCGTAAGATGCTGAATACATCTGACCACGTTTCAGGTGTCTTCAACACCAATGTCAAGCAACCAGCGCACAGAAATAACTTCTTAGAAAACACTGAACCTCTTTCCCCGACCAGCAGGCAGTTGCGAGTCCGTTATTCTTGCTCCATCAGCGAGACCTGCAGCATCTGCAGAATTTCACTCCGAATCCTCACCCTGAATGCCATCTGCAAGTTTAGGTTGCCTGTGAAAAACACATCTCTTGAGCAACTGATCTCATCCCGAATGCTTTCCAATATTGTTTGTAACCAGAGCATTTTTTTTCTTAAGTAAAATTGAAGCCTCTGCGTTAAACGCAGCTCCTCCAATTCCTTTACTGCATCACACAGAAAGGTTAATGGTATCACAACTCCTCTTTTGTGCAAAAGCAGTGAAGTGTGGTCTTCTCCACTCAACTATTTTCTTTATTTCTTTTCTTGCTCTTGAATTTCACATTGGATTCAGGCATTAAATATTTATCCCATTCACTCAGCCATCCCTCCCTTGGCACAATTAGTATTACTGTACATGGACGGCACTGATTAATCTGCATTCACACACCATTATCTATTTACAATCCCAACTCCTGCTTTAATTTGGTTCCACATGGAGAGAAAAAAAAAATCAATAAAGTGTCAGAAAGTGAGCTAGAAGCACTAGAACAGTGGAAGGAGACATTTGCAGACAGAAGACCCAATTTTAACCATGCTGAAATCTGATTAGCATGAATTTGACCGCAGTACGTCTTCCCCAAGCGCAACCAGCAACTCATTGCGTGGATGCTACCCAAGCCGACTGCAGGAGAGCGTGGAATCAAAGGTCACAACTGAAGGTAAGAACTCTACTTGAAATCGCATTATGTCAAGAGCACTACTCGGAGATAATGGATTCAAGCATGAACTTGAAGACACGCACATGCCCTGGTGCTGGCCAGAATTAGAATGCAGTCAAGCACCAGCTTCAGTGAGCCCAAAGATATAAAAGACAAAGGAACATCCCTGGGGCAGCTTTTTTTTTCTTTTTTCTTTTTTTTAACTCTTCTTGTTTCTGTTTCTCTTAGTCAATAGGAGACTTAAAAAGAAGAGCGCGCACTCCTGGAGCCTTTGCAGAACAAAAAGAAAAACACGAACTGCTTCAACTTGGGGCTGCAGATGCTCAGTTGAAGCAGAACTGTTCGGGGTGCAGAACTGGTGCCAGCCCAAGCCCCAGCGCTGCTTTGTGGCTCCATCATATCAGCCTTGACAGAGCCCTCCGTCTCCTCGCAGCCTTTATCATACTGAAGCATTCTGACTATTCACAGATTAATTTTCCTTTCAGCACAACTAGGGGACATAGTGCAGAAGCTTTTCCTGTCTCTGTGTATTATTCTTCCCTTCACCTGTATTTTTAACTTCCCATCCAAACCTCCACTGAAATTACCAGGAGAGCTGTACCATTAATTCTGAACATCTTATTTCAGCGTGTCTACTCCCTTAAACAGAGTATACTTAAGCACCTCTAGACCTCGTTTTTTGGTCGCCAGAGACATCCCATCACAATGGCCTCTTACAAGGAAAATGAATAATTAGACCCAGCTATTGTTCCTCGATAAACGCTGTAGGGATGGAACGAACACACCTGCGCCTGAAGCCTGTTCCAGAAGCACAGTTACACGAGCCTGGGAGATGCTCAGAAAACGCAGCGAGAGGTCGGCTTCCCACATCACCCTGCTCCTTGTCAGGCTGCTGACATCCCGATCCCTAGGGACTCCTGACTGTGGAGCACCCCGGAAAAAAAAGCAGTTTGGAAATGCAAAAAATGAACTACTTTGGCCAGTCAGGATTGTGCCTCGTCATCAAACCAAGTCCTTGTCACCTCAAAGTCCTTTCCACCATCAGCAGGTTCTCAAGACCCACAATGGGGCTCCCGGGCCACCTTAACCCCAGGGACAGATCTCAACAGAGCTGTTGTCTGCAGGACAGGCAATATTCTCCTCCTTTTCCAGAAGGAATGAAAACTTTAAGATGATAGATTGTGGAAATGAAACTTCTCGGCACTCTCAGACATACCACGAGCCTACAAACCCCAGGGAACCTGGTGACACCAGACCATGGCTGTTGGAAGTGATGGAATAGGAGAGATCTGCTCAAAATCAATCCGGTCCATCACCGACTCGGGACTGTAGCGCTGAAAATGAAAGAACTCTTCTGATTTGAATTTCACCTCAGTCTTAGCTCCTGGATGCAGCTTTCGGGATGTATCGAGGTCACGGCACTTCTGACACAGACCCTCTGCCACCTTCGTGTTTTCTCTCAATGGAGCTACACTGACCTTTTGCCAACAGAATCCAGCTTTAGCCCCAACAGCAACAAATGACTCCCCAAGCCTTCTAGTTGTAGCGATACCCGCCTTTGCTCCTTCCAAAAGCTACTGCTGGAAGGGAAATCTGATTAGTTTATCACTCACAGCTTGCTTACTCTTTTTTCCTTCTTCTTCTGCATTCTGTTGAAAGATGAAAGTGTTTCCATGCAGCAACAAAACTTCAGTCACTGACATCAACTTTAATTACTGCTCCCAGATAAATTTGCAGGCTAAAGCCAAACTGATTTTTTTTTTTTTCGCCAGGAACCTTTACACTGAGGTTCTAAATCTTCACTTTTTTAAGTGACATTTCCCCAGCTCATCTTTAAAAGAACACAAACCAAATCCTTGCCTGATTTGAGGCGATGTGGCTCCACTGGAGACAAAGCCAAACTGATTTACACTGTACAGGGGATCTGACAATCTAATTTCTCTGCTGTTTTCCTTAACCCATGAAATGTGCCAGAATCATTGCCGTCTCTCCTTAGTCTGAATTCTCTTGGATCTCCATGCCACATTACCTGCAGTCACATCAATGGTAGAAGAGATTCCATAGTCCACAAGGATTTCCAACTGTCACAGCGGAGCAATTCAACTGCTGAGATGGTCTCTGAGAAATTCTTATAAAATTGAGCAGTTATTTAGGCACCTACCCACCCACGACAGATAACTGGTGACAACACCTGTGTCAGTGACTGGAACAGGGCTGCCTCCAGGTACATCCTGGGGACTTCTTGCAAACGGGAAGAGAAAGGAACCCCACGACGTAAAAGGACCCCTAATACCAGGGCTCAGAAAAGCAAGAGCCTGCAAGAGCCCAGCCCACCAGCTGGGCTGGTCAGCACTGCAGGAGACCACACTGCTGGAACGGGCGTGTTTTATTACACCCAAGTACTTACCATAATAGTTTTACTACGGAAATACCATTTGGCTCCAGTCATATCAAAAAAGTCACAAACACGATTATATTTACTCTATTCAGCAGAAAACAAACACTAATTCAACGCAACAGAAGAGCAGCTAATGCAATTGAAGCTCACTAACGCCGCATGGCAAATCCCCCAAAGAAATCTGCTACAGCTTTATTACCATTTCCTCTAAACCCTTCCTGCCTCACTGTGAGTGCTGCCGAGATTGTTTTTTCTCAGTGCAGAGCTAGATGTGTTGATAACAAGAGTGACTGTATTTATTAGGAGATAAATCATGCCCACTCCCATCGCCGCACGCACAGACATCCCCACATCTTTGTCAGTCTAACAAAGCCCTGAAGTCCCATTAAACTTGGACTCTATTGGCAGATGAGGCTGGAAAACCATGGGGCATCTTTTATCATAGAATGGTTTGGGTGGGAAAGGACCTTAAAGATCATTAATAGTTCCAACCTCCAGTAGACCAGGTTGCTCAAAGCCCCATCCAGCCTGGCCTTGGGATGTCCCATCCCCAGAGGGGTTCGAGGCCAGGCTGGATGGGACATCCCTGGAGTTTTCACAACATCCAGCCCAGAAAGTTCTGCAGACTGAGACCAAGAAGTTGAAAGACTATTTGAATTTCAGCCTCACACTTTTCCAGTGCGCCAGTTGCAGAAGTTCCTTCCTTTGGGAACTGACGCACAACTGGGTCACCTCACCCCGGGTTTTAAATACACAAACTCCCTGAGCTGATAATGCCTTCTGCTGCCTGACTTTACAATGTCACATGAATAATGGAAGCTTAAGTGACAACGGGAGTTTAGACTGAAGCTCAACCACATCCGGACCAGACAGAAGTTCACGACTATTTTATTTTCTCCCACGGGCTCTGCCTTTCCAGCCCGGCACTGTCTACAGGAGGTTCTACCTGCAGGTGTGCTTTCGTCAAGCGTTAGGCATTCAGAAAGAAAAGAGGCACATACCCAAGCCTGCTCTGATACCCTTTCAGGCTCTTGAAGAAAAAGTACCTTTAGAAAAGAGGTGGAAAGGATGCAGTCACATGCAAAAGACACTGACCTCCCTGAGGTCCCAAAGGATGCTTATGATGTTTACCAACATATTCAGGATTTTAGGTGTCACCAGCTGCCACCAAACCAGCCCACATGCCATCTCTAAAGACTACTTTCCCATCTTTTTTCAGTTGTTTTTGAAGTTTCTACAAAGGCTTTTCTACAGCGTTGCAAAAGTCACAGAAACTAGGAGAAAACACGATTTGGAAACTGAAGCTCAGATCACTGCCAGTCCCATGAAGCCATGCTAAAATCCCAGCAGTCACGGCTGTGGAAACTACAGCAAAATGCAAAGCAGCCTCGGGAAGAAAGGAACCAGAAACCGCGAGTTCTCTGAAGCAAGGACTTATTTCCTGGCTTCACACTGAACAGAGCGGGATGTGAACGTTACCAGAGTTCCTACGCAAGACTGCAACTTAATGCTGATAATAAATAACGGCACACCAACACCCCAAACGCTGAAATCCAGCTTTACAGGCACTGCACCTCTTGCCTCCCTTTTAAAGCTGAAGGGAACTGATGGGCTGTGTAACAAGGTGAGGTGGTAAAGCCTCCAGAGAAAGGTGTAAGCCAGGTCTAATGGCTCCTGCCTCCGGGCAAAAGTCTGAACTAATCAAGTGACGAATGGCCCCTGGGCGCCAGTTCCACCAGTGCCCCCAGAACAGGACACTGATTGATGGCAGCAGCACCACACAGCTCAGGGAACAGCATGTCCTATTCCCTTTCCTCATCAACTCCGACGAGGCTGAAGGTTTTATTTATTTTTATTTTGATCATATTGAAGTGTACATGAACCCGGAATGATGGCAACATCCCCCCCGGCCAACAGTTACAGCCTACAGAGATTGCTTACACGGTGCTCAGCTCTTCCACTGTACGGTGCCACCTTGGCCCTTAGACCATGAAAAAGTGCTGCCTGGTTACAGAAAGCATCCAGAAAGATGGAACTGGATCCACCACTCGTGTACTTCTGGGTATTTACATAAAACGACTACATTTCCCATCTTTCTTGCAGACAGAACAATTTGAACTATCACCATCAAGACTGTTTTACTTCGTACCTTCCAACTGCAGGAGGGTGACAGTAAGACCGGAATTGCTGTTGAAAAGGGCTTCGTGGAACCATCTGCTTATTTACTCTAGATATTAATGTAGCACGAAGTCCAAAATCAAAGAAAAGCTGCATAATGGCTTTGAGCCCAATCCACAGAAGCCACTTTGTCCTTAAACTCCAGCCTCAAACCTGCTCTAAATTCTTTAAGCAAGAGCCTCCTGTGTCCTCTCTCCAGAGAGCACCAAGCACAGCAGCATCCTGAATCATGGCACAGCTCTTGGGCATCTCTAGCTTCAGCATCACCACCCAAGTGCAAGCAGCTCAAGAGCTAAACCATGGATTCTTACTCAAAGTCCAACCCCAAGAACTCTTCTGCAATACTACCCAGAGCTAAAATATAATTTGACCAAATGATACATTCTATGGCAGCATTTCCATCAGCTTCAGCAGGTTTTGGTCCAGACTGTAGATTTATGTTGCAAGAGTGTTTTACCAGAGACAAAAACGAGGTTTGATTGCTGCTTAGGCAGAGTTGGCCAAGAACAAGGTGGAGCCTGCTCCATCACGTGGATCAGCAGCACCTCATAACCCTGAGTAGACCAGAACCCACCCCTCAGTACACTCAGCACCGCAGGATCACACGCCAAGGCTAGAGAGTACCAACAGCATCCTCAGCCTCCTTCAAAGCAGCACACAACCCTTCTCTCTCTTCAACATCTCTTTGACACTGATTCACCATGGTCATTTACCAGCCTCCCCCATTGCTCAAAAATTACCATGACAGGTGTGGAATAGTTTCTTGTTCTAACCTTCAGCTACTACCAAGAGAAAGTAGTTTCCCTTCCTCCTCGGTACAGCCACGGATGTTTATATAGTGACTGTGTCTGCCTTCATAATCTTTTACATTCATCTCCATGGCAATTTCCTTTTCCAGACCTTGTTAGCTGCCTTTCTGGGAATTTGTTTCCAATCTTATATTTATTCAGAACTGGCATTCCCTCCACATGCGACAGCTGCTGGAAAATTATATATATCCCATTAGCAAACAATACACCAACGTCTGAAAAATCTGTCTGTAAAGCTCAAAGAGGTTTGCCAGAAGTCAGGATTTTTATTTTTTTTTAAACTCTCCAATTTCTGAATACAGACAGATTCTAGATATAAAAGGAAAAGGTTTTTTGATTTTTTTTTTTTTTTTTTTTTTTTAGTGAGAGGTACTTTGGTAGATGGATGAGGTGGACTCTAGGACACCTGCAAAGAAGCTGCTCCCTTTCCATGAACGAAAAAAGTTGCTTCCATTCCCACTTTCCTAAGAGTGCTCTCGTGCCAGAAGTTATGGGGGCAAGAGAGGAAGAAACCCCCCGAGAATCACCTCCAGCGCCATCCAACAGCCGTTTGGGCTGGTCAGACCTGAACTCCCCTCTCCCACCGAACGCCGCAGCATGCACAAACCAAACTCTGCCTCCTCCCTTCTAACAGCAGCACCGAAGGTTTGTCCTTAGACATTACCTCCTGGAATAGCTTACTCCATCACAAAAATTACTTCTGTGCTAAACTAAAGCTGACAAAATTTGAGCTTTAGAAATAATTAACTCTGTATTCGACAGTTGGAAGCGCCTGTGCTCAGAGGAGGAGCTGCGTAAAAATACCTTCCTCTGAAGCACAAAAAAAAATTCAGAACAACAATATCCTTGAAATGAGGCAGTACAAGGAGGTCAAATGAAAGCAGGCGCACTAGCAGTGAGCAGTATTTCAGAGCTCCATCCTACCATCTTCAACACAAAGCGCACGGCAGGCATCTTACAAGAAGGTGTTGTTCTGGCACCTCCGTGTACAGAGCAACTTTGCTACAAAGGATGGAGTGAAGGTGTGCTTGCCTTGCTGGGGGCTCCAGGCAGGAGGAGAGCATCCACTGCCTTGTGGGATGATTGTGTGTTATCTTCTGTCTGAAGTCTGCAGCCAACTTAAAAACCACTGGAGTTAGAAAAGGAGTATCTTCATCTTCCTCCATGGCAAGGGCCATGGTCAACAGCAGCACTGATGGGCAGATGCAACTCCATCCACGTGAGCTGCAGATACAGCATCACTATAACCCACATGCTGAATATTCCAACACAGCCCCCGCCATCCTACGGGAACCCCTTTTGCACCTTCCTATTAAAAGTGGAAATGCCTCTGGCTCCAGTATAAACCATTAATATTTGATGCCAGCAAGGAGGTTACAGGGGCAGCGGGAGAAAAAAAAACCTTAAATTACTCTCCAAGGTCATTCAAGCAGACTTGGTAAATGAGGCCTCCCTGAAGATTCATAAAACTGAAATATACATGTCCTGTATATTAAAACTTCAGAAAAAGAGAGAGAGATCAAATATTATTAAAGCTCTGAGTGAGAGCTATAAAAGGCAGGAAATCCAGCGTTAAGTCAAACACTGGATCAAATTCAAAAGGAGCAGAACGGAGGAGAAAGAGATACAGATAAGGATTGTTTCCAACTGTGAGCATGTTTACCTTATTAGTTTCTGATACTCCTATCCTCTGATCGAGGTGCTTGGGATTGGGCAAAAATTAAACAAAAGCTAGGCACGGTTCCCAGAAACACAGCCTGGGAGCGCTATATCTTCCCAGACAGCCCATCGGTAAATCTCTCTCCTTTACACAGAAGAGGTCAGTATATAATTACCTACAGTACCGAAAGGGGAAGCAGCCAAGGTGACACAAGAGGCTGATGGCCCCGAGCCCAGGTCCCCAAGCCCAGATCTGGGGCTCTTTCCTCATGTGCAATCTGCTTAACAGTCTCGAGGTGCCTGGGGTAAGACTCTGTTCTGGAAAAGTCACATACGCACGCTGATTTATTTGTTCTCTTGTTTCCTGTATAAAATATTTCTGTCCTGAATTTCTCCTAGCTCCAGGACTGCATTCACCCAGAAGCTGGGGGGTGGAGAATGGTTAACGCTGAACATCTCCGGAGCTCCTCGCATCTTACCAGCGCCATCAACGGCATCAGCCCTTTCCAGCCATCTGTGAACCAGCTCAACTCCAGACAGCACCAGGCACGAAGGCTTCTCTCAGCCCAGCTCCTTCAAATCCACCCAAACCCTGTCCGTACACAAAGCACGGCTCCTCCAGACCTCCTCCCTGCCCTTCCCAAGGGCAGCACTGTTGTTGCTGGGTTATGTTAATAAATAAAAGATGGGCAACGAAAAAGATTATCTGTGGAATCTCCTCATTTTTATGTGTGAGCAAAGACTCAGTAATGATGATGTTGAAGAAGCAGTCGTTTGTGCAGAGTGGTCCCCCTGGTAATTTCTGCAGCGAGTACAGGAGTATAACATATAGGGTTATTGCAGGGAAATCTCTCGGAATGAAGCAGATCCTTAACTTGGTTTGACATTGCCATTTTACACCGCGCTGCTTAATGCGAGACCTGCAAAGTCATAAATACTTATTCAGCCAGGATACCAAAGGCCTGTGAGAGGTGCCAGCTACTAGCTAAAGAAAATCGTTCAGTTAGATTCTCATTTTTTGTCCTCATTGCCTCCTCAGACAGAAAAGGAGTTACCTCCTTCCACCATACCGGCAGCTTTGAGATGGCATCCTCTGATAAACTAATGCTCGTGCTTTCCTGCAATCCAGCAGCAGAGACAAGAAAACCCCTTCAGCAGCGTTCAATGAAGCCACGGAAGACATAAGACTTGTTTTCCCCCTTTGCTCACTGATCCTCTTTCCCAAGCCAACACTAACGGCTTCAGCTCCTCCTGTCAAGAGAGACGTTCTGAAGAGGTGCTCGCAATATTCAGTTAGCAATAACTGGAGCAGAAGAGCATAAAACAAGCCTGTCCTTATTCTTTTTTGGTGAAATATTAAAAAAAAAAAAAATCCATTTTCAAGGTGCTGGTGTAAGAAAATAGTTTTCTGTTGAGAGAATTCCAAGCGTTCAATCCAAGAACATAAATCACAGTTTCTGAGGATCAAGTGGCACATTCTCATTAGCAAAGCGAGGGCTCCTGTGTCTGTCTTAACACGCCAGCACACCCAATAACTCAGTAGTAACTACTTCAGAGATTCCCTTGGTGAAAGCCTTCAAAAAAGGAAAATAAACTCATTTTAAATTCCACCCGCCACTGTACTCCCCTCTTCCATCAGCCAGATGTGTCCAGTTGGGTTGAGCAGGTTACCGGTGATGCTGCTGCCTCCTTGGACAGGAGACCACACCTCGCTGGCCGACGCAGAAAGAAAGGAGTGAACGACCCGTGGAACCAATCTGTCCTTCAAAAATCCCAGCACCAGGGTCTCCACTGGGCACCTGCTGATTTCTCTTGATTTCCACTCCCTACGCACCACCTCTACTGATAAACGGGGCATTTGTTCTGGGACTTGTCAACCTACAGGCTTCACATCCAACACCTGGATCTGAAGA